>NC_141536.1:46255117-46407855 GCF_021556685.1 Rattus norvegicus | reverse complement strand
TTTCTGGTCACTCTGCTCCTTACTCAAATGCGACGCCATTCTTTGACACTTCTTCAGCGGATATTGTTTATGACTCTTTAAAAACAAAATCCAGATGTCACTTCCCAGAATTCAACTGCATTTACGTTTCTAGAAGAGAGATGGAGAGAGCTTATAGGGAAAGAATTACTCATTCTCCCTCAGCATAAAATACTCACGAAATCTCTAAACAAGAAAGTGAGTCAGAGCAAGAAGCACAAAACAAGACACAGACTTGATGCTGTTCTAAGAATTGTAAGAATTGTGATGTTACTTTGAAACTTTAAAAGTTTGTGCATTTCTTTGCCTTATGCAGACTTGCTAGATACGTCTTTGTTTTCTCGCATAGAATGTGTAATAGGATAAACTCAGATGTGGATCATTACTAGTTTGGGAACTTTGAGACGAAGTCACTTAAACTCTTTGAGGCCAAAGGAACAATGGCTATATTGAAGAGCTGTTACAGACATATAGGCACTGAGTTGAACAATGCCAGCAGTTAGAATGCACAAGAAATAATCAGAAGGCATATTGGAGTCTCCGGACAAGCTGAAATGTCTACAGTCGTCAAAGAACGTGGGAAGAGCATAGATCTGTATTTAGTCTTTAAAATACATGCAGAATTGAAGTCTCTCACATCAACACATAAAGGGCCATCCCAAGAAGGGGTAATAACAAGCATGCTTATTAATGTGCCATTCAGGGTGGCTGAGAGGAGGATTTAGCCTCTATGGGCAAAACACAAAGATCGATGTACACATAAGTATCATTGTATTCATTCAGGGGCTTTCAGACTTAACCAGGTCTATCTAAGAATGATTTTAATTATGATCTGTGTTCACCTCAAGAACTGATAGTAATTCTGTATCACTGATTGAGTGAGAGACTGCATGAGAAAGAGACACTGGATTATTAGTAGTAACATTTGTATAGCACAAATTATAGTTGCTTCCTACTTGTGTCTAAGTCCTTAAACCTTTTCTCAGATTCTCAGATGAACTATGGATCCTTCTCCTAGCCAGGTGAGTCTGATGATCCTTCCTACTCCTCACATCCATTTCAACTTCCAGAACTAGACCCAGAATCCAAGCCAGGACCAAGAATCCAATACAAAATGGTCAGTCCCGAATATATACCCATACAAGCAACATTTTACAGATTTAACAGATTATATTTATATGTTTCTGGACACACACACACATACACACTAATTAATCCTGTGTCCAGTCAACAAATATACTTAATGAATTAGATAAAAGTAAGGTATTTCTACTTAGTGAGTTGCATTTTTAAACACAAAGAATAAAGAATAGGTAAGGATATTTTCTTCATGGTTTTCAGTATTTAAGAATCAATACATATCAGATTAATAATGCAGTAAGAAAGTTTATACTAAAGAGAGATGGAGGAAAAAGAACCATTTTAGGGTTTGGGCTGTTGGAGATGTTCCCCAATGTCCTCAAAGTTGTTAGCATGTTTGAGGGTAGAAATGTCAGTAATCAATGTTGTTAACTAACTGTAGGAATTAATTAATGTAAGAAGCAAAAGATAGTCTGAACACATTCAAGATAGGAGCATTTGAAGGTAGTCTGCTTTGAAGATTTGATAGGTGGTAGATTTATCAGAGTTAGTAATGGGTGGATAAAAGTGTTTTATGAAGGAATATTTCTAGACTTTATTTACCTATGCAAATACCTATACATTAAACCAACTATTAATGAGATTCAACTCTTCTATAAGTAGTTGAGGGGGAAAAAACTAATGGTGATGTGGACTTCTGATGAAACAGGTCAGGATTCTCTGAGTGGAACCTGTAGGTCTCTGTTTTGACCACACCTCTCCTGTTTAAAGAGTACCCTGAGAACAATCCCCTTTGAAGGGCTTTGTATGAAAGAGGAAGAGAGAGGTGGAAAGTTTTAACAATGTGTCCCAAACTTGAGTCATTTTCACACTGAGAAATTAGTCAGGAAGCAACAAAATATTTTAAGCACAGAAGGAAAGAGGTGTCTTGGGAAATGGAGGAGGATGAACACATAAGTGAAGAGGGAGAGGAAGGCTGAACAAAGAAGGCATTTCCCAGTGCATTTGGGAAGCAAAAATGCAAATGTCAAAATGAATGAAGGATAGATCTTAAGGTAGAAATCCGGCAGAAGCTAAGATTAACTCTGCTGCCATCCACTACTAGACTCTCTATAAAGACCTGGAAGCTGGAAGGGAGGCCTGAGGAAATCAGTAAAGACTTTTAAATCCTCTTCCACGAATTCATCAACGGCTCCTCAGAAGCTCAGACTACTGTGGAGAACTGTGATTCAGAAATAGCAAATGTAGAAACAACTATTTAGTAAACACATGCAGGATACTAGGCTGGTTTATGTTATATTTGTGCATGCCAAAATGCTTTCAGAAGATGGATGTAATCACAGGCACGAAGATCATCTCAAAGTAAATTAAAGTCGGCCAGGGATATCTCTCAAAGAAAAATAAAAACAAAACAAATAAGAAACCACAAAAAAACAAACAAAAACTCCAAACCAACCAAACAGGCACACATGCATGCATACATGCACACACACACATGCATGTACACACACACGGGAGGGGGGAATTAATGCTACTGATCAGTTTGGCCCTGGTTGATTCAATGATGTTGAGTCTCTCCCCACATGTGATTACATTTGGAAGAACTCAATATCAACAGACAAGTTAATTAAAAACTCACTTAAATATTTACTTTTGGTGTGCACAGAAAGATGACTACACTTTACACAAATCTTTTAATTCCTCTCTTTTTTTCTTTCAAAAAGAGACATTCTCTGTTCCATGGGCTCTATTTTTTTCTCAAAATTCTTTGAAATTATCTTCATCAAATGAACTGGTGTTATTTTTATTTCCCCGACCGACCCCTTCTTCCCGGCTCCTTTCTAGGGATTCCAAGTGCATACATTTGCCTCTACCTGTTCATTCTCTTGAGCTTTATAGATGATCAAACCATAAGTAGCTTTTCTGAGTTAGAAGTGGGGCTTGGGAAGGAGAGAAAGTTTGTGAATAGTCACATTACAGTATCAGGCTATCCCAAAAGGCAACCAGTGCATTGCCCCTCTGTCTCCAAACACAACCTTTGGAACCCTCTGAAAACACATCCTGGCCCTTTAATTACTATTGGCTTGCAGAAGCTAGTGTTGAAAGTCACTGCAGAATGAGTTTTGCTTCTTGATTCCTGGGGGTTTGCACTATAGGAAACTCCAGCATCCACTGCTCTGATGGCGCCTACCACTGGCAGTGCCTGGCAGTAGGCAGCTCTCCTGGCACCCACTTAAGCGGTTGCTGTGTTCAGTGCTTCTGGTGAGGTATCTGCTGTGACATTTCTCCTAGTACTGTACAGGGCACCTCCCATGAAACCCCAGCAACTTCAGGGCGTCCTCATTATTTAGTGGCTCTCACTACCTTCTCCCAAAACGTCTGAACCTTGGTCTCATGTGTTCTATCAGAGCGGTAATCATTCTCCTGTCTGAAGTTTATACGTCATTTGGCTCTCTTTACCTATTAGTATTATTAGCTATTCTTCCAATCCCGTCCAGAGGTCAGCTTTATTTTTAAATGTTACCTGTTTAAATTAGTGTGCCGTTTCCCCGTCTAGGTTTAGTTTGGACTGTGACAACCATAACTAATAAAGTAAGAGACTTCATTTGGAAGAAGTTATAGGTTTCAAATAGCCAATTACTCTTAAGTGAACACTTTACATTTCACATAGGAAATGACTCAACACATCTGACCGATTAACTGCCCAAATGATTTAGAGAGTAGATAGAATGTACCTTATAACTAGTTTTATTTACTTAATAAAAAACATCATCAAATGTTCAGTGACTGAACCGACAACAAATTTTACTTTATCAGGCCTGTCACCTCTTCACTGCTCCTGTGAGTTAAAACTATGCTGCTGAAGGGCTATAAAAATACAGAGGGTATTGGCTTCTAAAAATATGATTAATGTATAGGCCATCCACATTTCCTGAATATAGCTTAACTGCAAAGCTCTGCCCTCATTGCAATATGAAAATTAGTTAAGGATTTTTCTTTTATTTTTCCAATAAGTATTAATGTTCCTGTTAAGACCATAAAGAAAATAAGAACATACTATCTTATAAAGAATCAAGATAGAATTCTAGTTTTTGGCCTAGAAATCTTCTATGGAGAGTTTACTTAGCCAAGATGGGCCGAGTTTTAAAAGTGAAAGTTTTTCTTCTATAAATTATGCCCATTTGTTGGAATTAAACTATTTAGAATCTTATGACCAAACTTAAACCGATGGTAAAACAATAGTTAAAAAATAAAGTTATTTTTTAAGATAGCCTCTGAATCCATGTTTGTGGATGGGGAGTTCCATAATCTAGTTTTTGCTACATCGTGCAGCCCACAAGGTTTGTGATATCTCCAATGAGAGGACACGCAATGCTTGCTAGGTATGGATAGATGATAGATATGCAGGCAGGTATATATATGAAAAGATGGATAGCTGATATAGACAGATTGACAGCAACATACAGATAAGAATATTGATCGTTAGAGATGCTATCTTTGGTGCTAAATATCAAGAGCAGTTTACCACTATTTAATCTTCTAGTTCAGCTGAAAAAATGACTTTTTCCTATCTTCAAAAATGACAGTGCATCTACAGATGTTTGCTCGACTACTGACAGACACAAAAATGTATCTCCCACTATCTGTCCCACTACCTGTGTCATCTCTCAGGTATTTCAAATGTTTGGAGAGAGAGCAGTGGTATTAAAAGGTGTAATTTCTTCTATATCTTTTTCTTTTTTATGCAATATTGGGCCTTAAACCTAGGCAATATGTTATAGGCAACCTCTGATCTATATCCCCCATTGTCTTGTATTTTTATTTTGATACAGAATTTCACTAAGTTGCCCGGGCTCTCCTTAAACTCACTCTGTAGCATAGACTGTCTTAAATTCTCATTGCTGGGGTTGAGGATTTAGCTCAGTGGTAGAGCGCTTGCCTAGCAAGCGCAAGGCCCTGGATTCGGTCCTCAGCTCCGGAAAAAAAAATTCTCAATGCTAAGCCTACTAAGTGTCTACAAATTTAAGCCAGAGCCACGATGCATAGCTCCTACTACACTTTAGATTTTAATACTAATATTAATTTCAAATTGGTATACAAGCACACCACATCTGTTCCCGGATGCCTGGCTGTTTTTACTATTGTCCAGCGTAACTCTCTGTTTCTATCGAATTAAACCCCAAACAGTGGATTTTTCACTGCTCTAAGAAACCAACTCTGGTGAACACCTATGCTGATTTTCCCTCCTTCCTACTAGCTTTCCTCAGACACCATGTTCTTAACCCTTACACGCTGGAGAACATCCCTTACATATTAACCTTAAACCTGCTTTCTGGATCTTTTATGCATTTTGCTTTCTGCCTCCAACACATATTCATTTCATCCATTCATCAATTCGCTATGTGTCACACACATACATCCAGTCTCCACTGGATTCACTGGCCACAAAATAATTCAAATGTTATGCAGAAAACAAATATAGGTTGAAAGAAAGGAAGCTTAAAAAAAAAGACTAAATGGAGGTGACATTTTCAGGGTGCTCTGCAAAGCCAGATGATTGCCTTAAAAGAGAGAAAGGGGGTATCTCGGGTGAAATCAACAACATGAGCTCAGTCCCAAGTGGAGAAAATGTGCTCTAGTCAAAGAACGGAATGAATAGACCAGAGTGGTTAAGCAGGTCATCTATGAAATACGGCTGCAGCTATGGTGCTGGAGTGAAGGGTTAGCCACAGGAGACCCTCGTGACTACTGTGTAGGGTTGCATTTAAGTCAAAAGTAATCAGAAGCCACTAGGGATTTTCATCAGGGGAGTGGACGGAATTGATTTTCTCTGCAGCTGCTCTGATGAACTAGTAGGAAGGGGTGATATAGATGCAGAGAGAACAGTTAGATGCTATCCGGCTAGTTTACCAGTGTGGATCAGCTTAGAGAAAATGGAACATAAAGAAAGATGGTATTTTGATGGGAGATGTGTTGATACCAGAATACAGAGAATCAAGGAAAATAAAAATCAAGGATTCAAAAAGGACGGACCATCCAATGCATTGCTGCGGTGTTAACCTGTGTGACAAGGTATGGCCATTCAGGTAGGAGCCCAATGGCCTGTTCTTGTGGAGAGGGCAAGGATCCCCAGCAAAGCAAATTCCATGAGCAGAGTAGGTCTTGTGACTTCATGGATCTCAACTTCCCTCTCTCAATAAGGATAGCAACATCCAGTGTTTGGCCCTGGGATCAAGCTGCCTCTGTTTTTAATTAGGACACTTTCGATTATTCTTCAAGTTTTCTGATGTAATTACTTACTTTCATTCCCAAGTCTGTAAAACGCGAAGAAGAGTAATAATGTTTATAGTTCAGGCGTAATCAGATAACAGACAGCACACCCAGGGCAGCCCTGTTGCAAACACCCAGTAAATGTTTATTGCTAGCTGCTGAGAAGTGAATTAGTGAGAGGATCAAATGAGAAAATGCGTGTGGCCTAGAAAACGAAGCCCTTAGGAAATGGGGAAAGCATCTCAAAGGGAAGGCAGAGTCTCTGCCCTAAAGAACTCTTCCATGGGTGTAGTTTTCAATCAAAATGAGCTCTGTTGTGCCTTTATTGGGAATGGTTTAAAAAAATGGCTAAAATGTCTTACATAAAATAGGACCACTTAGAAGTAGCTAGAGAAAGGGGAGGGTTGCTGACAAGGGATTGCGGGGAGGGTGTTTAGACGAGGGTGATGCAACTGACTTGCAGTGAAAGAGCTGACTTGTGGCAATCCCAGCATTGTCTCAAACAGCACTAAATCTGCTTCCGACTATTTGTGTTGGTGGCATTTGGCTTCGGTCGTCAGGGCTGCCAGGCAGGGCAATATGGGAATGATGCAGACATCACACGCATCGAAAAAGAGATACAGGGAACTCTGAATAACAAGTGCTAAACACGCTATACAGTAAGTAGCACAGAGGAAGTAATTAATAAATATGAATTTCCTTTTCTGACTTGAGGTATGAGCCAGTGTCTGTGACCTTGAGGCAAGTTGGTCAAGAGTTCACTAATGAGAAAGTATCAGACAGAAAATGGGCATACAAGAGAGAGTGATCCTAAGTACAGATGTCAGAGTTCAGAAAAACCAGCAATCCGCCAAAAGCTTGAGAAATGCTTCTGGATTAGAAGGAGTAAACAATTTAAGTAATACCATATACATTAAGCGTTCCATTTATATTAATTTAATACAGTTTCAAGAGTGGATTATGGTAGGAAGTGTGTTCTAAATGGGAAAGACAGAAGAAGAAAGACTAACATATTTTACACGTCTATTGGAATGCCATGCTGTGTCTGCATTTGATGGAGTGCCACACTGTGTCTGGGCTTGCCATACTGTCTGGACAATATGATGTCATTCTAGTTTCTTAAGCAAGGAAATGACATGTTTTAGGAAAAGAAAATGACATGTTTTGGAAAAGATGACCTACAAGGAGTTAACAGGCTAAATCATAGATTGAAGCAGGGTGGTGGTGGGGTGGGGGGAGTGGACTTGGAAAGAAAAAGCTTAAGAAAGGAGTTGGAAGCAATCATCCTGGCTGAGGTAACAGAAATCTGGACTTGGTCATTGGCAGTGGGAGTGGAAGGAAAAAGTGGTTCTGGATGCTTCTGTAATAAAATCACTAGCTAAGAAAAATACTGCTGGCACGAAATTGATGGCAATATATGAAATAAATACAAAAGTGCAGCACAGTTGGCAACAGAAACAAATACAAGCAATTTATTTGCATTACCTTATTTTTGCCCTAAATGTGACTCATGGCTCTGTTTGGCTGTCATCTGCTGCCACAAGCCCTTGCATTGCTGGCATATGGAATCACTATTTCATTGCTCCCGAGAACTGGTTCAATGAGCGATGGCTGCTTCCTACCCCAGGCACACTGATGCCTGGCTTACGGTTCATAGGCTTCTCTTGTCTCAAGAGAAAGGTTTAAAGTGAGTCAGAGTCTGTCTTAAGTTGTCAATGAGGTCAAGCCATTGGCTTCGGAAGAACGCTGCTCTCCTGGAGGAGTCGCCAGTGGATGGTGGCTGCTTCCTGTGCTCACCTACAATTTAGCAATGGGAGGAAATGAGCTACAGCTTCCTGACATGGAGCAGAAAGCAGAAAGGCAGCAGGCAGTGAGGTAGAAATCCCTCACTGGTAAATAATCACAGTCTTGCCTTGTTCTTTGACTTAGAATCCCCCAGAACTATGTGCTGGAGGATACATTCCTATCGCATGGACTACCCAATGTGTCCTGTTTTGTTATGGCAGCGGAAGCTGACTGATGCAGTCTCTCAACAGTCAAGGAAAGAGTTTGAGGCTAACATTTGGATACTCCAGAAGAAAAGTTCCTGGATATCTCTAAAAGATAGATAGATAGATAGATAGATAGATAGATAGATAGATAGATAGATAATTTATAAATATACATTTGATATATATTAAAGTACATTAAACTGTTGTTTGAGATAATGGTAGTGTGAAGACTTTTGGGTTTGGGGGTGAGGGCATAAGGATATAGCTTGGTGGTAGGACACCTGCTTAGTAACCATGAGATCCTGGCGTTGATCCCTTATGCTGAGAAAAAGAGAGATTGGAGATGGGGAGAAAAGGGAAGAGAAGGCAGAGGATGAAGAGGAGAAGGACAAGGACGGAGTAAGAGAAGGAAGAAGAGGAGGCAAAAGATGAAGAAGGAGGAGGAAGAGAAAGGAGGAAGAAGAGGCAGAAGGAGGAGGAGAAGGAGGCAAAGAAACTCTCTAGACCAAGTTTATAATTATCCGATAGCCACATTTTAAAGTTAAAGAGACAAAAAATATTCACAAAACTTGTTTATTGAACTCTCTAGCCATACTATTAAGATGAAAATTATGAAGACAATGTGTCTTGTTTTATTTTTTGCGAGTTTTCAAAAGCCGATCCGTATTTTCCAGAAGACTGTACTGCAAGCGATCAGCCATGTGTGCCTGATGACCACGCAATGGATGCTGCAGTTCTAGACACCACTTTTTTAAAAGAAAAATATAGCCAGAGTTTGGCTTAAATGGGAAGTTCCCAATTCACTCCTCGAAGGTTATTTAACTCCAAAGTCTTTCATTTTTCTCTTCCTTTTAGCTTTCCTCCATTCCAGTTGTACACACACACACACACACACACACACACACACACACACACACACACTCTAAATAATGGTTTGTAATAGATGGCGTGAGTCTCCTGTGGTTTAAGCATGTCTTACCCCCAAATTCATGTTGTGATCTGAAGCCTAATACATATGTACGGAGATGGGGCCATACGAAACTGCGAGCGCTCTGCCTGCACAGATGGGATTCATCACCCTGTGAACAGCTTGGGAGACTCTAAGTAGAACTTTCTGCCCTTCTGCCTTCTGCCGTCGGATGCTACACAAAGAAGGAGCCGCCCCAAAGCAGGTGACTCGATCTTGGACTTAGGGGCCTCTAGGACTCTGAGAAATAGATTCGTATTGCTCCTAAATTTCCCAGTCTCGTGTTTTTGCTAGGATGGTGACCCCGATGCAAAGGAAACTCTTCAGGGCCAGGTTCAATACCTGAGCCTGACTGTTCACAGCTGCCACCTATAGCCTCTGCCCTAGGCTGTGTCAAATGCCTCAAGTAGCATCATGCCCTTTTGCAGGTGGCTTGAAGCCAAGTAGAAGATGACTGATGGGGATCACAAGTCTGATTTTTTTCACTCCATTTTTGACAACTGTGAAGGAACATCCCAGCTCCTGAGATCCTGGTCTGGCTGAGTGAAACCTCTTTAAGATGTATGACAATCTAGAATTTTGCTCTGTGCCACCGTCTCTCCTTCACTTCTCTACAGAGAGCTGAGAGCAATGCCCCAGCCCCGTTCAATAATCAAACAAACCCTGCTTGCCTCACTCCGGCTTAGGGTCTATGTATAATGAACTCTGCTTATGAAAGAATACTATCTCTCTCTGCAGTGTGGAATTGTAGGAAGAAAGGGCCAGGCTTCCTCTGATTTCTGTATCTTGTAAGTAAACTTCTCCACAGGTAGGTAAGACCACAGCTCCTTCTGACCCTTTCTCTTTATGTCCCTTTACTTTTATCACTGTTCTTTTTCTACACACAAACCCACTTAAGGACCAAAAATAACAATGGAAGAGATAGAATGTTCAATACAGTCAGTTCCATCATTGGGCTGAAGTGTGAGACAATTATCACCAGACTAATTGGTCATTAACAGAATCGTGTGATTGTTACTCTTCACTTAACTTGACAGGTTTGGCATCACCTAGCCAAGGTGAGCATGCCAGCCTGGGGTTGTGTTTCTGAAAGTACATCCTGAGAGCTTTAACTAAAGAGGCGAACAAATGTAGGCAGCACCATCCCATGGGTTCGGGTACAGACTGCTTAAAAGCTTACAACGACGACGACAACAACAACAACAACAACAACAACAACAACAGCAACAACAACAACAACAACAGCAACAACGACAACAACAGCAACAACAACAATAAACCCGAGAAAGTCACATGACCGCTGGCAGTCCTCTCTCACCCGCTTCTGAAGAGAGACACAAGGTGCTCACTTACTTCCTGCTCTGGCCACTGTTCCTTCAGTCTGTGGAGAACTGTATTCCCTTGTGAGTCATTAGACAAAATAAACCATTTGTCTACTAAGTGCCCTTTCTGTCAAGCATTTGGTGACAGCAGCAAGGAAAGCAACAGATACACTATATAGAAGGCAGGACATCCACTAAGAACGGTATGCCCTGTTCTTCGGAGCCTATCCGCTGGGGTGGAGATGCAGGTCAGTTCCACAGTTTGCACCAGATTTATTTGTTAACATTAGTGCTGCAACCTCTAACACAGTCCTCACCTATTTTTCTTCCCTGGAAGAGCTCGACCTTTTCAGACAATCTATATTACAGTGTTATTAATTGTGGCTCTTTGACTTCGCTTCCCAGAATTCTCCCCTCACTACTGGTTTCCTGAAAGCCTTGGACTGGCAGACAACCCTTTCACGGGGCTGAGTTGAGGGCAGAGGGTGGAGATATAAAGATTTTCTTTATCTTGAAGCTTGGTGTTATCTGTTACCTACTAGTGCCTGTCCCAGCATAGTATAGCAAAAACCAATCCCAGAGCAGTGCCACCCGTGGAGATCCCAGCCTCTCGTTTTTCCTTTCTTTGTCTCTTGGTTCTTTGTCCCATCTCATAACTGAGACCACACCAAGAGCATTTACCGGGATGGAAAAGGAGCAATGAGGAAAGGAAGTGCGGTAGCTGTATGAGAGTTTGAGTGGAACCGAGGAAAATCCAACCCCTCCACATCCATTGGGTCCCGATGGCCCCAGAGGCTCTAAGGAGCTCTGATGTGCCTCATGCTGCCAGCCCATCCTCTCAATCAAGGTAAATCACCCATTAAAACTCATCCACAATGATTTCCCAGACTTCAACCACTTCTGAAGTTCAACCAAACAGCTGTTTTTATGATTAAATGATATCCTAGTAAGACCGCACGACTTTAAAGGTCCTAGTTGCTAGAACCACAGTTTCGTTGGTTAGTCTGTGCACAGTTTTGAAATTTCACTGATCAAAATGTCATAGGAAGGCGACACAGAGTTTGGTTAAGTCTCAGTTTACTAATCCATAAAAGAGATACTTCCGATAAATAGCCGGTAAGCTTTCCTCGGTTCTCAGGGAACAAAGCACAATTAACTGCAGTAAAGTCTCCTCTTACTAATGCTCTACTTATAATCTAAACCCTACCACCCGTGTAGAAAGACACCCCGGTGCAGTAGCACAGGATTACACGTCCATTGTGGGATAACAATGGTTGATATCGGATTGCATCCCAGAAACAAACTTGACCCGTTTACTAACGAGGCCAGAAAGCATCCCCTGTAGTGTCATCAAAGCAGGATCCACTCTGAGCACAGGCAGAGCTCAGTCTCTCTGCCCTCCCTCATTTATTTGGCCATGAGTATTTAATAAATGCATATTTTAAAGCAATTGTTGTCCCTAAGCCCTGGGTATGTGGGTAAAATAAACATCTGACTAATAGAGTTGCATGGCGGATAGAGCCAAGAAGTAATAAAGCCAGTGAGAACAATGCTACATGGTGTTGGAATATGGTGAGCTCCCTAGAGGCTAGAAAGAGTAAGGAAAAAGTAGAAGGTTTTAAAAAAAGTCAGTTTTATTTTTATTTCCTTATTTAGCTATATATTTATTTATTTTTGCAGTACTGAGCATTGAACTTAGGGCCTTGGGAATATGAGGAAACCACACTACTACTAAGCTATAGTAGTATTTGCACACACACACACACACACACACACACACACACACACACACCCATGGGTCCATTACACCACATTACATTTTATTTAGCTTTAGTTATTTATTCAATTATTTTCATCTTCACCATTGTCATCATTATCAGTGGGGTTTTTGGGAGGGCTATATTTGTTTGTTTAGTGTTTTAAATATAATTGTGCTATGTATCTTCCTCTGGCCTGGAACTAGGTAATCTTTCTGCTTCGCCTTCTTTTCTAGGGCTAAAAGCAAGTTGTTACAACCAGTAAGATCGGTTGGTTTTAAATGAACGATATGGCAACATTAGAAAGAGAACACTGGAGGAAGGGCTCTAGCACATTTGCTGTGTCCTTATCCATAGATTTTACATCCCTGTCTCTCTGGTTCTTTCCTGGAGCCTACTAGAATTGAAACTTATTTGCTTATAATTCAAGATCAGGACAGGACCAATTGATTTTTTTTTCTCTTTTGACTTTTAGTCCTTAAACTCTGTAAGTTTTTATTTTATGTCATTCATCTTTCCTACTCTACTATCTGTTAGGAAAAATCTACCACAGAAAATCATTTGGACACAAGTTTGTAGAACAGTGATTTTCAACCTCTGGGTCATGCCTCCTTGGGGGTCATATATCAGATATCCTGCATATCCAATATTTATATGACAATTCACGAGAGTATCAACTTTACAGTTATAAAGCAGCAATGAAGATCTTTTATATTCTTCTTTTAGGTATATTTTCTCATAGCCTCACATATACATGATGGTGATGAAGGGATTAATAGAACTGAGGAGATTCAATAATGTTTCATAAAAAATAGTTTAAATAAATGTCTGCTTCAATTACCAGGATTCTCTTTGCTGTTGGTCTCTCCTTTGGATGTTTTTCCCTACTTACTCAGTTTTGCTGTATTCATTTTTTTCATGCTTTAGAGTTTTAATGATATATACATATATCATTAAATCTTGGTTTAGAGTAGATATGAAAATAAGGACAAACTACCTTTTTACAGGGATGACAGATCTAAGGGTACAGATGAAATGATTAAACCAAGGATGGCTTCGGTTTGGTGTGCCGGTGCCTTGATACTCCCTTGGTAACACCTTGAAATCATTTAAATCTACTTTGGTTCTGACAGTAGTGCCTGGTCATAGATTCCTATGCAAACAAAGCAAAATGTCCATATATTTGTGACCAATTAGTCTTCTCTGTTCCATCTCACCCGCCTACCCTCTGTTGTAAATATCAGGTAAGTTCTGGTTCCCCCAATATCTTCCAAGCAAAGCAGTTCCTTTTTAACTGTGTCTCTGATAGAGGGTTTATCCTCTATACAATTGTCCCATGATGCTTTTTTTGCTTTCTTCACTGCTGCTTGATCTAGCCATTTTTCTCGTATTATACTCTAAAGGAAAAAAATACCAATGCACATGCTCAGTTGGTCAGTCTGGACTCCCATTTCTCCCACTCATTTATAAAGGATTTGCAATGTGACTCAAGACAGCTCCCCTCTGCCTCCAATTGTTGGCAATATCTTGTCTCTTACTTATATCTTCTGAGTATACCCTTGTCAGCAAGGACTTACTTCTTAGCTGAAACCTACTGCTGTTCACGTAGGAGAAGGCTCTCTTCCCAGTTTGTTTACATCAGGACATGTACTTTTCAATGTAAAGGTCCAGTGTACCAGTTCATGCAAAGCCTTCCTTCCGTTTCATTCATATCCAAGTTCCGGTCTTCATTACACAAGCCAGTCCTGCACCTCAAATACTCTCCAGCCAGAACCTTAGCGTGGGTTCGCCACACTGCATCACAGAGTACTTGAGTTTGTGTTCTATCTACACCACTCAAAGACTGTGTGGCTTTGTGAAGGTGCTTAGGTTTCCCATGTATCTCTTTTCTCAACTGAAAGGAAGGGACAGAAGAGGCAGTTAGTTCTGAGGATGAACAAAGATGGTAATTGTAAAGTGCTTATAATGAAGACAGTCATGGTGAATTCTGGCTCCTTCAGGAAGCAGAGTTGGAAGGATCAGTTGTTAAGGCTAGCCTGGGCTATGCTGTGAGTTCCAAACCGAAAAATAAAAATAAAAATAAAATACAGCATAAACTTAATTGTAGCATTATCTTCTGAGTCTTTGTGTCCATTGCATAGAAGGAAATAGTTTATTTTCTTTCTAATTCTAATTTGATAGATAACTCTGCTTCCAGAACTCATCCTATTTGTGACAGGATAATGAACCACTGGCATTTAATTATGACATTTATGAAGGTGGTGGGTACCAATTATAATCTGAGAGACATGTTTCTTCATATTCTTCCTTACATCAAAATCATAATTTTAGAAATTAGATTAGATTTTTAAAGTAGTTTAAGCGATATCCTCTCTCATCGACACCATATCACACCACCCCTTCCAGATCTATAACTATGTGACAGCTATTATATGCTCTCAAGATGTCAGGACACATTCTTGCTTGGATCTGAGAAATCTCTTTGATGATAATCTGACAAATTCCTTACATTACTCACATATTTGAAGAGAAATCACATAGCCCCCAGAAAATATGTATCCCTCTGATTACTAGGCTCTGTTTCTAACAAAACTCTGTCCAACTTAATCCTGTGGCCATGGTCTTTGTAGAGTGAGATTGTGTTCTTTTGAGAAATGCACAGTGATGATGCAAACCAAGAATGTAAGGGTTAGATAGGTTTAAGTTTTAATAGTGCTGCGACACTCCCAAGGAGTGTCCCAGTAGAAAAGCAGTAGGGTGTTCATTAATGTAATTAATCACTATTAAGTTAGAAGCAACTTAAGTAATTACCAGAAAGAATCAATGTAATTTTTTCCAACTATGCACTGTTCGAATCCTGGGTGACTTAATTTTAATCTGCATTCTGTTTTCTAAATAGTAAATGAATTTGGACAGAGGTAAAATGAAATCATATATTAAGTACTGTGTTTAGAATAGGGAAGAAACGGTCATTATAACTGAAGATGTGGACATCAAGTCTTTAGGAACCCTTAGGCTTGTTCATTCTCTATTGAGGATCAAGCCAAGAGACTTTGAGATCCTGGCTAAGCATGCTTACCAAGCAACAGCTCTCTAGCTTTCAGGCTTTTTAGGAATGAATTTGCAATCAAAAGTGCATACAATTCAGGTTTCTAGAATAGGCTTATGATTCTCATAAATGATTCATTAAAAGGACATCACAGTTTTAGTAACTTAACCCTTTGTTCCCAGCCCTAGGTAAAAAAAAAAAAGTATCATCTCTAGTTATGTTCTTAGAATGATTCTTTTTCTCTGCGCTCTATAGAATTGTAACTAAATGTGTTTTCAGGGAAAACATGCCTATCTCTGTTCATCCTGTTTCTTCATTACCATCAATGGACATAAGTGGCTTCAAGGAGGAAAGGTCTATTTTGATTCACAGTTTCAGCCTGTGATCTGCTGATGCCATTGTTTTTCAGTCTGTGGTGGGCAAATCATTTTGTCAAAAGGATGGCACTGCAAATGTGCTCACTTTATGGTGTCTGGGAAGCAAAAGGAGACGAATGAGCCAGGGGTCCTGTATGTCTCCTCCAAGGATACATTCTTAGTGACAAAGCTTCTTCAGTTCAGCTAAAGTTTCTAACGTGTCCCACACCTCCCCTCAGTTCCAGCAGCTAGGGACTAACCCTTCAATGTGAGTCTCTAGAGTCCATTCCAGCTCCAAACTACAACAGAGTCGTTTCTGAAAAACAACCACTGTCTGTTAGTAATAACTCTAGCAAGTTCTGTTCATAGCCTTGAGCTACAGTATTGCCCATTTACCCGACATGCTTACCAGAATGTCACCATATTCCAAACTAAGCTTTACACATCTCCTGTTGGGAAAGAGGTGGATCATAGCCTGTATTATACTACTATGCCTTTAACTTCTCACAGATCAATGTCATTCTGTCTGTTTCTGTATAATTTCAATATACCCAGATTCACTTTATGAGGAAAGTTCTTCATGCTGACAAATGGTATGCTTTCATTTTAGGGTAATACGAATGCATCATGTGTATCAGCTAGTCCTTCTCACACGGCCATACAAAATATCTCAACCAATCAGGGTGCTCCTTCCAAACAGGTGTCCAGCTTGAAATACTCACCAGGAGCTCCAAAACAGGAAAGAAATGGATGCACTTTCCATGCTTTTAGGAGAACGTGCTCACTGAGTAAACAGACCCTCTCCTGATTATCTTGTCGTCTTCCCAAAAATATCAACAAGAACTGACTGGATAATAACTGTGATACCTCTGATACATACATATATATATATATATATAGATAGATATAGAGATAGATATATATTCTTAGTGGGAAAACAAGAACAATAACCTTGCTAAAAGTATTTTTATTTTGACCCCTAAAAAAGAGGAAAAAAAAGGTAAAGCTATTGATGGTTAAATGTCCACATATTCTGAACACCTTTGCATGGATATAAGCTAGATCAGAAGCCCATCTGTAACTCTGTTACAAGATATATATTCCTAACATGAAATTATATGCGAGAGACCATCTTTTTTCTATACCCGGACCTGCCCTCCTTAAAACAGTTCACAACAGCTAAAAATGTCCCAGATGTTATAGTTAGATTCAACCAGCTTCCTAAAGAAAATACAAACAAAAATAAAAATGTTCATTCATCCTTATAATTTCCCCATGTACTAACACTTTCAATTTTATGTTGCTTCTTAAGATGCCCCAATATCTCCATAAAGCCTGTCCGATGAGTTTCTGAGAACTCCTCCATGCATCTCTAGAGTCCTAAGTAGTACCCATCCCAGTCACATGACAGTGATTAATTGCTAAAGCTAGCAGCATGCATTTTAATTATACCCTAATCATTTATTGCATTTAGTTTCTGTCCAGAAAAGGAGGTCTTGGGAATCACTAACTACAAAGTACTTGTTCATTGGGGGGAAGGTGGGGGTGGGTTGGCGAGCTGGACAGAACTTCTGAGAAAGTACTACGTGGATGTTGCAAAGACAGCAACAAACTTGAGAAGATTCTCTTAAGGGGAGTTCACCTGGGACCCAGCTGATGGCTTTCAGATTGAGGCCTCACAATCAAGGCACAGGGAGATGTCGGAGATGTCGGTAAGCGCACAGAACACCTGTGACTTCTGGTGACTGCTTCAAAGCATTTGTAAAGCGAGAGCTCATTAACCACCAGGGGAGTGGATCTCTTCCCAGAGCTGCAGTGGGCTGTGAGTAGTTTCTCTGCCAATACATACTAATGACTCACTTTGCTCCCCAGAACTTTCCTAAGGCTGGAGTTCAGAGACAGCTGTCTGGAGAACGGCTGGGAGGAAGTTCCCAAGCCACTGTGCTGGTTTGTGGTGGAGTTTCCTGGAGCAGCCAGACCAGTCAGCTAAAGCAAACGGCAACACAGAACAGTGATGCTTCCTCATTAGTTTTCATAAACAATTTATGAAAGTCGAGCATGAAGCTTAGCATAGTCAGGTAAAAGATATTACAAACTTCTGAAGAAATCCAGCAATGGAAAAACTGGAGACAGCATGTTCTAGCAACTGTATCCATGTAGAAACCAAGAATCTGTCCTAGTGAATCGCTCTGGACCAGGAGAAGGTCCTAAAAATTTGGTTGCGTGTGTGTGTGTGTGTGTGTGTGTGTGTGTGTGTGTGTTGTGAATTCAATCAGTCATTTTACTGATCTGCCAAGATGACCGATCACTTTGGAAAATGTGGACTTAGCCAAAATGAAGTACACATGACTTCTCTTTTCACTTGCCTTTTTAAAATTTATTTTAAGGTCTTTATAATTACTAAATGTTCTCCTTTCTCAGAAGATATTCTGAGAGCAAAGCAAAAATATCACTCTTGTAAAGCCATTTCCATTCTTCCAAAGGTCTGCTGGTAAATTATTCCCACTGATCTTTCTCTCTTTCTAGCCTGTGCAAACACACCTAACCCATACTACATTTCAACAGATGGCGCTTCGTTTCTTTAAAGGAAAGCAGCCGTGGGTTTAGACAGTTGAATTTTTAAACTTCTGTATTTACTGAAAGTGCATATGGTGCTATATGGACAAAGAAATTGTGCTGGAAGAAAAACAGTTCTGCCTGCAGCACCTCATAGGCTCCCAGGAGAAAAGTGTGCAGTCACCGTGTACCTCTCGGAAAGCCGGATTTGGCTCCACTGTTCTTCCCTTCCCAAAAATACGATACGTATAACGCACCATTAGAAAGTTTCTTCATTTGAAATTCCTCCTTTCAGCTGCTAATGAGAGGAGTGTAAAAAGACTGTTACCAAAGTGACTCCAGTGATTTTTGAGGAGAAAATTAAACATAAACCTGAACAAAAAAAAAAAAAAAAAAAACTGAAATGAAACAGCCCCTGTATGACAACTTAAGCAGATGTTGGTGTAGAATTTACAAGGATGAGAGAGCTATAAAGCCTCCCTCCAGCCACTCATAGTTCACTTAAAGGCCAAGAACGCCCCCAAAATCTGTTTCTAATTTTACAGAAATCTTTCGAAATTTGGCACGGTAGTCAAAAGTCCGTGGAAAGGGGTGTGGGGGGGGGGAGCAACTCATGTCCTGACTTCAGTTTCCAACTGGAAGACAGACTTCCTTCTTTTCAACGGTTTTCACAGATGCGGTGACCCACGCTGTGCAGTGAGAATCAGCTAACTTTCAAAAACATCTGGAAAAATGAAGGTTAGTGCGTGCCGTCTCGGGGACAACCACAGAGTAGAGGCCGACCGGGCTGAGTATTGTCAGAGTTTTCTATTCTTCAGAGAAGGTGGGGATTTGTGTGTTGAGTATCGCTTCCTGGTATGTGTTAGGATTAGAAAATGGCTCTAAGTATACTGTAGAAACATTTGTCTTAGCGAGCTGGAAAGGCTCCAGCGATTACCGCCAGATCAGTGGAACACAATCAAAAGCTTTATGGGGAAGGAGAAGGAGGATCTAGGGTTAGACAAAAATCTTACCATTTCTTAGTAGGAACTAAGCCCAAACCTCGTTTTCTTTACTCTATGTAGACATGGCTGAAAACCGTCTTTGGAGTCACTACTTTGGTTGCGCTTGCTCTAGTGGTGATATGCATTGTCTTACGTCCCTCAAGAGGTAAGAAATTTCCTGATTCACTCGGTCTGCCTAGCGTAGCCTGGAAAATGTACCAATGTGTGAACTCAAATGAGTGAACATTTCCTAAGTGCCTATTTTCCAGACTAAGCCTGTTATTTCTAAGAAGACATATAAGTTCACAGTTATGTTGTGTGCAAGACCAGAAATACTGGAGATTTAAGGGTAGGAAGAGATTTACAGTTATTTCAGCAATAGAAAAACCTGAGAGCTATTCTGCACCCCTCCCACCACCCCCCAAAATATACGTAGGAGACAAGCTTTGATAGGCCTTTCGAGACTGTATTTTTAACTAGCATTGTTTTCTATTACTAGATTTGCCTGGTAGCAAGTAAAAATAATGAGTAAGAATAGAAAAGTTAAAAAAAGAACCTATGGAGGCTTTGAAATCACTAAATAGTGCTTCCAAAAAATTTAAGGAAGATGTTCAGAATAGAAATGTCAGGAATAGCCATATAGGAAAAGTAAAATTCTTGCTCTATATACAGTAGCAATTAACTATTAAATTAGGAGGCTTGCTACAGTTAAGCAAGCATTATCAGATTAAATTGGTCGGGTTTTTTGTTTGTTTGTTTGTTTTATTTTTTATTTATTTTTTATTTTGTAAAGGCTTAGGCTGTCAACAATGTCACTTGACCGGGACCTGAAGCTGTTATGCACTGATTTTGAAACTAGTTTTAATTTTAATATTATCAAGTGGTGACACACGAAGGCCCTGTTATTCTGAAAATTCTGATGAACAACAACTTGAGCTTCTAAAGCAGAGATACAGTGGAACAGAGACAGAGCCTGTACCATAGGATGTTCAAAGTTGATCAGGATTGGGAAACATCTGTGGCTAAAAATGAACACACACTGAACAAGGAAGGGGGTAATGGCTCAGCCGGAGCCAGAGAACACACCAATCCCACGTTCTCTGTTGCTTTTTAAAATTAACATATACATCATACCAATAGTTGAAGAGTTCAAAACATCCATGGTCCTTTCACAGATTTGGAAGGACATAATAACCCGATGAAGGCAGTGTCCTTGGGTCAGCACTTTTAGTTTTCAGCATCTTCATATCCTGAAGCACAAGATTTTTCCCTGGGCTGTCGAGATGTATACTTCTATTTCCATTTTTTTTCAAAATTATTAAGGTAGACTGTCACTTCAACGTCTTAGAGGACACAGTCCCTTTAACCTGGAGCTTCTGAGTACCTGACCAGGCCTCTGACCCCTTTAATTCAGTCTAGTAAAAGTTAGCCTCTGGCTTTTGCAGACACTCACCAGAGCTTGAAATGAATATTCTGCTCCCTCAAAAATTAACAGTTTTTGGAATCAAAGTACATGCATTTTGTTGGGATGGTCTTTTCTGTCCACAAGCGTTGCCCTTTGGACTTGGAATCATATTTCCAATGGGAAGCATATTTATTCGTTGCAAATAGCATATAAGGATAGATATTTGGGTCTATACTTACATTTATAGATATAGACATTTGTGTAATTACATATAATCCCAATCTTTATCTTCTTTCCAAGTTTTTTATGAATAGCATACTCAAAAATATGTTATAAACTATATATAACATAAAAGTCCTGTGTTTTTTTATAACACAGATTTCTATTTTCAATGGAAAAGATAATTCTCTAAGTAATTTCCTGTTATTGTGAAATAATCAAATTAGCCTCGAGATGAAATTTTCGCATTCATTTGCTGCTGCTGCAGGAGTAAACATTGCTTAGGACTACTTTTCGGTCTGTGAAGTCACTGTCCTTTCATCCTTACGAATGATCCTTACTGTCACCTGAACAGTGTTTGAGCGAGACTAATGTCTCCTCACTTTCCCAGTGGGGCTGGGGTCTGGTGTGGCGACCTCCTCCTATGACTTCCATTCTTTCTTCTCACGCCCATGCCTTCACCATGTCCAGGCTGGGATTCAGGCCCACCTTTGCTCACATTTCTCCCACGGGGAGAGTCTGAGGTGGGAAGTCAGAAAAAATTAGGAAGGGAACAGAGGGGAGAAGCAAAAGCTAGGTAGACCCCTACACCATTTTGTCAGAAACGCTACCACCGTATGCTTGTCTCCTGTACCCTTGGTTCCTATTCCAGGAGCTGCATGCCAACATAACAGAACTCAAGAAATACCCATCCATTCTATCACTTAAAACCTCCTCCTCTCACTCGCCGATGTTGAAGTTACAAAGTTCAGTAGTCTCAGTTTCCCCCAGACAGGAAAACAAGGAATAATTCATCACTCTGCCCACCCTAAAACACATGGCCACCGCCATCATTCCAGAGAAAAGTTTCTGTCGCTCTCCGCAAGTACAAGTGAAATGCATAGCGTTGGGGCATTAGGGGCCTTTTCCTTCTAGGGTGGAAGTCCACAAAGAGTCAGCCCTCGCCTTAAAGAAGCTTTGGGGGACAGAGCAGACCTTGGGGATAAGTAGAATGTAGTAGTGAATGAGAATTCCCTGTTCGGCTCACTTACATATTAAAAACAAATGTGCTACAGCTCTTTCTGAAACTCCTGAAATATGTTGTTCTAATGTGAATCCAAACAGAAGACAAGCTCGCCTTTCTACCCTGCGGTTCCATGTGGTCCTTGGCTCCCGCCCCTTCACCTGACTCCCTTCCTTTTCCGGTCTCCATTCTCTCTTGAGGATTTTCTTCCTTAGCATCTCTCTTATTCCAGTTTGAAGATGGAATCAGGTAAAAAGTCCGCATAGTATCCCTCAGTTTCCCTGCATCTACCCTGATGCCAATCATTCAGACTTTTTTGCTTCAAGAGATTTACAAAGACGATAAAAAAAAAAAAAACACTAAAACCAGAACTAGAAAGCTGCAAAGGCCTTCGAATTTTAAAAATTCTCTCTAGCCTTCTTTAAGTCATGATTTACATTTATGAATATCACCCTTTTCTTCTCTGTTTTTTTCTTTTATAGTACATTACCCTATGCAGTGATACTCAAGCACTCAATAAATGTTAGCTGTAATTTCGCACACATGCTTATTTGACATGTGTGTCTGTGTGTATGTATGTGGGCATGTTTGTATGGAGGTCAGAGGGCATCCTGTGGGGTTGACTCTCTCCTGCCCCAGGGGTAACTCAGGCTGTCAGGCTTGTTGGGCATCACCTTCACTTGCGGAATCATCTCACTTTCCCAACTATGACGTTTTTAACTTATTTCAAAATTTATAATACATGGTAGATACTCAAAAGAAATTGCGTCTACAACTCTCTCTTTCTCTCTCCTAATATGGGCATCTATATGTGATAAAGATGATTCACAGACTTTTCTGGTTGGTATATTAATTCTTTTAAACATTTTCTCCTTAGTTCTGGTTGTAGTAACTGTTATTCCTGAGTATTATCCTGCTTCTATACTCAGCCTGCTTGACCTAAAGTCATACATGTTTTAGAAACGTGTGTGTGTGTGTGCGCGTGTGCGTGCCTGCTAAAATGAAAAAAAGAATGCAGAAAGATAAGGGGAATTGGGGGTGTGATGCTGAATGAGGGGAAGCACGGTGTGGAGAATCGCAGAGTCTTGGAGTGTGACTCTGGTGGTTCCTGAGGAAATGCAGATCCTGCTGCTATATCCTTGAACCACCCAGACATTCTCTTTCCTGCCTTTGTATCCTCTTCCTCAGTTGGCTATTGCTGTCAGTTTGTTTTAATGTGTTTTATTGGAACCTATATTGGATGTCAATTTTAAAGTCAGATTTCACATAAAATATTTGAAGACTCAGGCTTCTTTACAAATGCTTAAGTATTTGTCACAGCAGCTTCTTATTTCTAAATAAGTACTAAATGTTGTCTGCTCTGGCCGACAGAACAACTTGAGCAGAACTTTATTTTCTCACAGTTCTGAGGTTTGGATCTAAGACCAAAGTGTCAGCTTGTTTCTTTCTGCAGATTCCTTTGGCTTGCAGGCCACTGTGTCCTTGCTGGACCTTTCCCTTATGTAGGTTTGTCTCTAGTATTTCTTCCTCTTCTTATGATGACACCGATCCTCCTGGATTAGAGCTCTGCCACTGTGATGTCATGTAACTTTAATTACATCCTTAAAGGACCTGTTTCTAGATACAACCACATTGGGGTTGCCCTTCAACATGGAACTTTTCAAAAATTGTATCACATGTTTATATGTTTTATTTTTTATTGTTTATTCATTCGTTTGTGTGTGCATGTGTGAGTGTGTGTGTGTGTGAGACAGAGAGAGAGAGAGGGAGGGATAGGAAGAGAGAGAGAGAGAGAGAGAGAGAGAGAGAGAGAGAGAGAGAGAGAGAGAGAACTGTGTGGAGCTCCAAGTGCAACTTTTAGATCTTCCTTCCTTCTTTGACTATGTGGGTCCTGTGATAGAACTCAGGTCATCAGACTTTGATGCAAGCACCTTTATGGCTGAGTCATTTCACTAGCCTTCACATTGGCACTTTTTAGGGGACAAAAGCCCACTCATGATCGATAACACCTTCTTCGAGATGATGTATGAACAGACAATTTAAGAACAAAAGGATAAAAACTCATGATGAGCCCTTATTACAGAGGAAATAAAGTACAAAGTCCTTGACTCAGGAATGTTTTTAGAAAGCTCGTGAAACCAGAAAGAAATATGATTCCAGAGCTATTTCAATGAATTAGCAAAAAATAAAGTTTCACTATTAACATGCATTATACATTAATAATAGTTACTCATAACTTCTATAATATACTTCAAAAGGTTTTGAATTCCTAAATAATTTAAATAGAAAACAGATTTAAAAAGAAAAATGTCAATGCTGTATTTAGACAGCATCATCCTCATCATTATTATTATAACTATAACATCACTCAGCAATTATTTTTGTAAAAATCAATTTGGTATAATGCATCCATTTTGAAATATGTGAATGTTTTCAAGATGTGCTCAGTACTAATATTTATATCTGTGAAACAAACTCTTAAAGCGTATTCATTTGCTCTTACTTTGAAAAAGAAATGGGGAGTTCTGAAAGGTTAACGGAAAGAACCAGAAAGATCACGGGCATAAGAGAATTTCTGAGTGGAATGTCTGTAAATCAAAGTTGCAAATCTATTTGTTACTCTAAAACAGAAAATGAATCTTAACAAACTCCCTTTGAACATTGCCACATTCTCAATAATTTTATAAAATTAGTCAAAGTTTTAGATAATTATGAAATCCAAAGAAGTTTATCTGTCTCAGATTTCCAAAGAAAATTCTGGTACACTGTCCACAGTGACATCTAGCCAGACATACCTTGAGAAGACTAATCAAGCTCTAACATTCAAGTTGAGGACATGAATAAGCAAGCCAGATTTACTTTTTAAAGCCACACAAAGTCCAACTGGGATTTGAGTATAATAGAAATCAACACAGTAGGTACAACTTAAGTATAGTGGAAATTAAATCAACAGTCAGTACAAAATGAAATGATCTCTTTATAGATCGACCAATCAAATACAAAATCTCCCCTTTCCTTACCATTCATAATACTCAAAGAGAAGAGCATATTGCTTATTTTTATATCCTACTGAATTGATTGAAATGATGTAGCAAAATAGAGCAACTTACAACCTTTATTGACCTTTATGTCTATAATAATTAGAAGAATAGCATTAAGATCTGAATGGATTTTATGCAAACCATGTTTTATATTTGGCAGAGAAGTTAGTGCACTGGGTACTTTTTAAAGGAAAAGATCAAAGCACTCATGTGGCCAAAACCAAACAAAGCAAGCATCCAGTCAAGTTAGATGAAACAAGTTTCTCCGACGATTTTAGACATTAAAACTCACTCTCCCAAAAATAAATAGGAAATTGGAATGATACTATAATCATGCTTAAATAAACTGAGTTCACTGACAACACAAGTGTTGTCATGTGTGTGCAAACCCAGGACTTGGGCTAGAGGGTCCAAGTAAGGAGTCTGAAGTTCAACAGCACAGACCTGTGCTGTAAGCTGTGACCTTGTCTCAAAACTCTAAAGAAAAAGAGATTATGTTAAAACTACTAAGCCCAGGTGAGAGAGAGAGAGAGGGAGAGAGAGAGAGAGAGATATCCCAGTTCATACTAAATTCTCAAGGCCAGTGTTGTCTGGTATTCAAGCAAAACAAAAGATAAGACTAAAGAAATGTAGTTTGATATACTTTTTGACTATAAATCCTAAAATTCTCAACAAATTATGATAGTAAACCAAATTCAGTGATATTTTAAAAGATTATGCATCAGAACCATGGGATTTCTCCCAAGAATATAAGGTCGTTTCAACTTTTTTAAGTGAATAAAATAAGCTTTCTTAACTGAAAATTTAAAGAACAAAAAGCCACATTATCATGAGTATAGATAAAGGAATGTAGAATATCGTGACTATTTTAACAAAAATTAATTGTGCAAGACAGCAGGGCATACACCTACAATCAAAGCACCGGAGATACAGAGGCAGAAGAATAGCTGTGTTTCAGGCTATCCTAGTCTGCTTAGCCAATTCCAGGCCAGCCATATAGGAGACCCACTCTCAAAACACAGAACAAGAAAACAACAACAGAATCAATACAGGAAGATATATTAATGAAGGGAATTTTTTGGTTGGCTCTTATGACATAGTCTTGAGAATTTAGCCATAGCTCTCTGCATGTGGGAGAAGCTGAGAATTTGAAAACTGCTGAGTTGACATGGCTGGATGTTTGAGCATTCCCAATTGAATTCTTATAGAACTGCTAGTTTCCAGACAATGCTGGAAATGGAAAAGGTTGGGTTCAATGACAGTAACAATGGTGATGGCAGTGGCAGCAAAAGAGTAGATGCACTCACATGCAAGGAAAGTAGGTGGGCAGGCAAAAGGGAGTACTACCTTTCCTTCTTTATATGTGGCTATTCTCAAAGGTGACGGTGGCTATTCTAGGAGAAAGATTTCCCTTCTCAGTTAATCCTTCAAAAATACCATCACAGATATGCTCAGAGGCCCACCCTTAGTTCATTCCAGATCCAATTAAATTTGACAACTATGATTAACCCATAGTATATACACTATTCATGTAAATTCTGGAAAGACAATACAACTAAATAGGGAAGTATCCCAAGTTCAATAATTAGAAAACAATATTTTTACATGGCAAAATCTCTAAATATGTCTATGGATTGAAATCGATATTTATTTGTTTTTCCTTAGTTAGGGTTTTATTGCTGTGAACAGACACCATGACCAATGCAAGTCTTATAAAAGACAATATTTAGTTGGGGCTGGCTTACAGGTTCAGAGGTTTAGTCCAGTATCATCAGGGTGGGAGCATGGCAGCATCCAGGCAGGCATGGTGCAGGAGGAGCTGAGAGTTCTACATCTTCATCTGAAGGCTGCTAGTGGAAGACTGACTTCCAGGTAGCTAGGGTGAGGGTCCGAAATCGATATTTATATTCTACATAATTTTAACAGAAATTGATAAATTGATCCTCAAACCCACAAAATAGCTGAACATTACTGAAAAATAGACCACAGGGACTTGTACTTCATATAACAGAAATAATTATAGAAAACTGCAATAAAGACATCACGTAACTAGTACAAAAGACAGTGCATGAATGTACAGAATAGCACAGTAAAGCTTTATGCTGGAAGACAGCTCAGTGGGTAGAAGCTCTTACCCTGAAGCCTGGCAACCCACAGTTGATATCCTGATGAAGGATCTCACAAAAGAAACTGGATGCAGTGGTATGTATCTGTACTCCCAGGACATCTGCAAGGAGACAGAGAATCATCTGACAGCACACTGGCCAGATAATCTTGCTGCAGAACAGACCAGAAATGGTAGAATTCCAGAGCTGAGTCTCAAAAGTTTCTGACCACTACAAATGCATTATGATAACACCCCCCATTTCTCTCTGTCTCTGTCTCTGTCTCTCTGTCTCTCTGCCTGTCTCTGTCTCTGTCTGTCTGTCTCTCTCTCTCTGTTTCTCTCTCTCTCTCTGTTTCTCTCTCTCTCTCTCTCTCTCTCTCTCTCTCTCTCTCTCTCTCTCTCTCTCACACACACACACACGCAAAAATGGTTAATTTTATAGCTTCCCTGACAAATCAGGTGGGACAAATACTAACAGAAACTTCATTTGGAACAATTGGAAGTTGATGTGGAAAAGAATAGATCCTGCCCTTACACCCTGCAAAACACTAATTCGACGTGGTCCAAAGACCCAACTAAAAGATCAAATTATTCGAACTCTCAAAACTCAGGGAAAATCCTAGGACCTTGAGCAGAGTGATAATTTCTAAGCTATGACCAATAATACAACCTCAAAAGACAAAACAGGTAAGTTGAAAGTTAACACATTTAAGTTGCCAAGAATAACATCACAATAGTGAAAAAGGCTGTTCACAAAACGGGAAGAAATATTTATGAAGAGCGTACCCAACAAACAAGCTGTGTTCCTGGTCTATAAGGACTTTTAGCAACAACCACTAGGCGACTGAAAGTCTGTCTGGGGATGTACAGAGAAAATTAGCAAGTGCCTAATACTCGGGTGGGTGGTGCTCAACATAATCCATCATTAGAAAACTGAGACTCAAAACCACAAGGAAGTCCCAACAAGGAAATAGCAGGAGCACAAACGATCCACTGAGGAGATGCAGGAGGGCAGAGGGAGCCATAGCAGTTGGACTTTTCAGGCCTGACTGCTAAACAATGACTGAGGAAAAAGGGACGGTCAAGGGTCACTCCCAGTCATTTCAACGGAGGCTTTGTAGAGGGCACACAGTACCACTTATGGTGCAGAACCTGGATAAGGAGCATGGGAGTTATTCCATTTTATGTATTCTTTCTTTCCTTTTCCTTCTTTTCCTATTTCCTCCTTCTCTTCTCCTTCTCCCTCCCTCTCTCTCCATCTATATCTGTGTGGACATGTGTAAACCACTCTACCATTGAGCTATACTCCCAGCTCGATGTTAAGTGAAGATGTTAAGAAGCTGCCCAGTCAGGACTGGAGTATATAGGAGTGGGGTTTAAGTTTGGTAGTGGTCCTAGAGGGGGGTTCCCCAAAATGTGTATGATCGTCAAAGAATGAAATGATTTCTGAATGTAACTCTTCCTCAGGTCATGATGTAGCAATAAAGAAGCTACATCCCAATTTCAGACAGGAGTTAGAAGAAGATGTGCCACCACGGGAGACTGACACTTAAAAATGGACAAGGATCTGTTTGTGTTTATGAATCTCCACAAGGCTCTTGCATGCCTGCTAAGACTTTATGCTGACCATACTTTTAAAAAGTTGACCATGAGAAAGCTTGATGCTTCCTTTGAATGGCTTGTTATTTGGTATAAGTGCTCCCTTCTGAGATGAAGAGCTACTCCCCTCTTTAACCAGTCAAGAAGTGCTCTAACATAGAAAGCTCTTTGGTCACAGACAGTTCAGACTTGATCCTTTTCTTTTCATCTATGCTTTGGAGCCTAACTATTCTTTGTCTTGTGTGTTATTTGGTTCTTGTTCTAGTTTTTATACTTGTTATTGTTTTACCACAAGTGTGCTTTCAGGTTAAATTCTAATGGTAAAGTACTCAGGCTCTGTAATCAGACGGTCCAAGTTCACAATGCGTTAAGCATGTTAGTTGACCTCTCTAGTTTTCCATTCCTAGCTTGCAAATAGTGTTCACAACAGTGTACATCTCAGAGGAGCGCATGAAGACTTAACATGCATGTGTGTGAGAATGCTTGCAACTTGTAAAAAGCTTAGTAAGTTGTAACGTATCCTGTTCCTGACAGAAAATTGCTTCAGACCCCTTTTCGACGTTGTCGGTCTTGACTCATATTTGATTTTAAATAACTGTAAGTAGGATTTTCACTCAGTGATTTCCTGGACGTACTCCTTTGGACCTACTCCAGGAATATTCATGACCTGTGTGATGCTTAGAGCCCCCATTTAAACAGGCTCTTCACCAAGCTGACTAGAGGATGGGAACAGTGCTCTGGGGCTATTTGGTCTTCGTTGAGTTGCCTTGTGAATCCCAACTCATTCATGAAAATGAGCACAGAAAGATCTGTTTGTCATTGTGTGCCTACTGAATATGGCCCACTCCTCCACAAGTTTCCTGACAAATGGGATCATAGAGCTTGGATGTTTCTACTCTGATAAACACTCTCAATCTTTTAGGATTAGTCAATTAAATGGCAGACACAGCCTCATAAAGACACAAAGTTTTCAGAAAGAACTAGGGCGACAGCGGCTCATTACTTGCTTCTGAATCATTTCGTGATTCGTAATTTCTTAGATACATAATTGAGCTAACTTTCAGCTTCGCTTAATATGTTGAAAATTCAAATAATTAAAGCATGGCTAATTAGGGCATTTAAATGCTGTATGAGTAACCACACTGAAGATGGGCCAAATGGAGTTTACGGCGCAGACAAGGATGAAGTGTTAAATGGGCAAGTGTCAGTGGTGTAGAGCAGACAGATACACTTTGACATTGCACTCTATTTCTTTGAAGCCAACAGAGTTCGGAGCAACAAATGCAAAGCCTCCATTCTAAAATCTTCCAACCATTGTATTCCAGGGTCAGTCACTGTCTGGAAAATGATTATACAATCCATTTATTCATCCAATCATTTGAATAATTAAATGTTTTAATGCAGCACTGATCAACCTTGCTTAGTATGTTTATTTTCATATACATTTTTACACTGTTTCACACACACACACACACACACACACACACACACACACACACACACACACCAGGGTGTTTTCTCTGTGATCTTCCATTTAATCTGAAGCAGAATGCTGAGCTTGCCTTTTCTTCTCTCTTCAGGGATCTGTAAAGTGGTTTATGTCTGAGGGAAATCCCACTGTGGACAATGCACAGAATCAATGCATAGGGACATGCATGTTGAAAGAGATCATCCACTTTTCCTGAGAGCTATGGTCACTATTTTGTCTGGTAGAAACTATTCTCCATACTACTCAGATTGCTACACGGCCTTATCAACTCCCAGTAGTTAGGAAGCAGCTCTGATGATGTACGCAGGGAGACATTGAACAAAGCAGACTTAGTGAAGCAAGTAAGAAGTACGCAGAAGCATTGAAAACGTTACCAACTACCAGACCTCAGACAGAGGCTCTGTTTCAGTGAGTTTGAATTTGAGATAAATTAAGAATCTTTTTTTAAAGAAAATTGTGTTGGTCTGCTTTAAATGTTTGTGTCTTCCTTATTTTTAATATTATTTATTTATTTATTTATTTATTTATTTATTCATTTATTTACTTACTTATTTATTTGAGACAGGGTTCCACACCGTAACCCAAGCTGGCCTGGAACTTACTTTGTAGCCTGGGCTAGTCACAAAGTCTTAAAAATTTCCCTGCCTGGGCCTTCCTAGTGCCAAGATGACAGGCAGAAGTGGCCATGCTGGGCTTTAGAAACTTGTTTCCTTTGTCTGTTTCAGTACTGAAGAATGAACCCCATACCCTGTCCATACCAGACTAGTGTTCTGTCTCTGAGTTCTATCCATGACCCTCTCCGTTTCACTTTTTATTTTGATACAGTGTCTCTCTCACTAAGCTGTCTAGGCTGACTGTGAACACATTCAGTAGACTGTATAGGTCTCGAACTTTCTGTTCCCTCAGAGTGGCTAGGATTATAGAATAGTGCCACCTGGAATAGATGTCTATCTTTTAAGTAGCATTTCAGATGACTCCAAGACCAATTAGGGCAAATATTTAAATAAAGCGACATGAAAGTGAAAGATTTGTATATGTGTATGTGTATGCATATGTATGTGTATATATATTACAATATGGATGGGTTTGTTTTTGAGGGAGACTGATCAAAAACAAGGTAACACAGATAAACTTAGGTTTTGGGTGTTTTTGTTTGTTTGTTTTATTTTTTATGATCCAAAGATATTTCTTGTGTGTGTCTCTGCTTTTTGTAGAAGAAGGGCGCATATTAGAAAGAAAAACCAAGCCTAGTTCTGGGTTCGTAGTTGCAGTCTTATGCCTTATGGAACTCATAACCAGACATGAAAAATACACATCTCCAATAATGAAGTAGTGAATTAGCCCAATTCCAGTGACACTTTTGCAGTACCAAGGATGGACTAGGTGACAAATGCTAGTGGAGAGTTCATGCCCCGGTGCTACGCTCGCCATCTTTGTTGTTTTATTTCCACTTCAATGCAATTTGATTCAACCTCCTAGAGTAGAGATGTGATAACCACTGAGGTAAAGAAAATCCCACATGGAGCAGAACACCCAATTCAAATTCTCCCTCTTCCACTGGGGATGGAGGTAACTGGGCCCAGCCTAACCTTAACATCTATACTCCACATACTCTTAGCCTACAAAGGAAACAAGAGGTTACGGATGACCTTACCACCCCAGTCTGTGCCATGAGCCTTATCCTGTATCTGCACACATATATGTTGTGCATCTGCATCATGCTTGCTGGAGTTAAATACTGTTTTCCTTATGGCAATTAGTAATATGATTAATGCTATCTAGACACTTCACTGATATTTTGAGTCATCAAATGACATAAGCCAAGTTCTCTAAATAGATTGTTGGCATTTACAACTACTATGTGCCTCTCTCTCTCTCTCTCTCTCTCTCTCTCTATATATATATATATATATATATATATATATATATATATATATGTGTGTGTGTGTGTGTGTGTGTGTGTGTGTGTGTGTGTGTGTGTGTGACTAACTAGGAAGTCATATCTATCAAGCACAACCTTTCTGTATCATTTAACTTCGAGATTTCAAAAGAGAATAGCAAATCCTGGGCATATTCCTGAGAAATCCAATAAACACCAGGTGACCAATAATGATATGAAAGAGAAAATGTCTGGGTTTTAAAAATCCTTTGGACAATTGGCCATAGGTCTAGTATTGGTCCTAGTTTTCTTAGAATCCTAACTGTGACACACTAGTTAAGGAGCAGTCCAAGAGTAACTGATGGGTTTTGTTATGCTAGAAGTAAAGTGCACTTTGACTCTGTGCACATAGCCTCAGTTAGCTCTGCATGGAGAGAACTGCGGTTTAGCTCACCTTCAACAATTGCACAAACAAACCGCTCTAGGGATCAAATCACTTGGGAAACATTGAGCTAAATAATGTTTGGAAGGACTGCCTAGATGGCTCAGTGGGTAAGCTTTATTTTTTATAAAATTGAGGAGCAAAGTTTGGATTCCTAGCACCCACATCAAGGCTGGACACTGGTAGCAAGCATTTGCAACCTCAGTGTTGTAGAGTAGAGGTAGAAGGATGCCGGGGACTTGACAGCCAAAGCTGCAATCTCAGGTTCTCTGTAAAACCTTTTCTCAGTAAATGAGACAAAAGATAAAGGAAAACACCAGCATCAACTTCTGGTGTTCATGTGTGTGCATGTGCGCGCACACACACACACACACACACACACACACACGATACAGAGAAAGAGAGAGAGAAACAGAGAGAGAGAGAGAGACAGATAGACAGAGAATTGGGAGCAAGGTGAGGCTATAAATCTTTATGCCGTGCTAATAAAGGACTTTCTTCCACCAGGGTCCACATCCTAAGTGTTTTGAAATCTCCCCAGCAGTACCAGATGCTGAGGACCAAGTATGCAAATACTTGAGCCTTGTAGGGAACTTTGTTTTCTTTTAAACCACAGCAGCAGTCAAACCCATGGTCACATCAAATGTGTGGATTATATGTACACCTGTGGGAATCTGGGAATACGTTAACGTAGCCTAGGCTGTTCCTGTTCACGTCACTTGGTTGTGACTGCAGGGTATGAATGAGCAGTGCTTCAAGTTCAGTAAAACGTGAGCCTTACGTTTCCAAGTGTGATCTAGTATGGACGAATGGGGTCGTCAGTGTCTTCTAGTCAGATCCCTTATTTTTATGTGAGCAAGGTAGGGCTTAGGAGGCTCACCAAAGTAATATAGGAAAGTAGTGGAAGAATACATACCCACTCATACATACATGCCTCTATGCATCCTTCCTTTCATATACATATTCATTCAATAAGTGCTTATGAAATGTCTGCATATGCTAGACACCAAAGATACGGTAGCAAATGAAATAAGGTAGGGTCTTCAGGTTTATGGCAATGTTTTGAGTTGTATAGGAGTTATAAAGTCACTAATAAAAGTCACCCAAATGCACTTATAATTTCAGAGACAGCCTCGCTAAAATAAAATAGCATATGCTTTGTAATTGTGACAATATAACCTGACTTGAAGGAGAGGGTCAGGGAGGACTTCTAAGAAGTAAAAGAATACAATTAAACATGGAAGCCTAAATGGAAATCATAGGGCAAAGAAGGAGGGTAGAAAGAGGCACAGAAGCCCTCTAAACAGACAGGGATGTTGCGGTGGTTTAAAGGAGAAAAGTTCCCCATAGCCCCCTGCATTTGAACATATGTTCCCCAATAGGTGGCACTGTTTGAGGTGGTTTAGATGGTGCAGCCATGCTGGAGGAAGTGTGTCACTGGGGGTGGGCTTTGCAATTAAAGACTCCTGTGACATTTAGTTTGCTCTCTCTTCTTTATGCTTTCATTTAAAAGTGTGAGGTCTCAACTACCTGGTCCTGTTGCCATCCTGTTACTTGTTGATACCCTCTTCCCGCTAAAACGGGCTCTCCTCCCTTCGGAATCATAAAACGTGTCTTCCTTAAATTGACTTGGTCAGGGCAGTCTACCACAGCAACAGAAAAGTAACTTATGCAGGTGTTTACAGGCTAGAAATAAAGCCAAGCTTGTCTGGGGGTCAAGAAAGCCACGAGGGAAGAGCAGGAAAAACTGGTGGGAGAGGCTGTCCTAGACCTGCCAGAACCTGTAGTCCATGTTTAGAATTTTATCTTTATAATGAGAGTCATGGCAAGCTATGCAAGACTGTTAGCAGAAGGATAATATTATGGTTCTCATCTTTAACAGTTTTATTTTCACCTGGGTAAATGCCAGACTCATAAATGCTATTTTGAGGTATTGGGCTTTCTTGTAACTTTGAGGTTCTAACCACTGGCCTGGAGAAGAAGGAGGTGGGAGGTAGGGAGGATAGAAACAGGTCCATGAAGGGACATTGAGAGGGCATTGCCTTATTGCCCATCTGGCTTAGTCTGGCTGCATTAAGGCTCTCTAATGAGCTTGTCAGAAGGAAATAAAGCCATGCTAAAACATATAACTGCTTAGAGGGGTTCACAGGTAGAAGAAATTTACACGTGGTTCCTGAGCTACAGAAGGTTAACCTGTCCACGAATCTACATAAAATTTTATGATAGGTAATGTGGTACTCCTTTCCGGGTTCTTTTTGTAAAAGTGTGTATCGGGACTAAGAAAGTTGTCTGAATTAGCTACGGCCCTTCTTAAAATTTCAGAGGATAAGAATTCTGGCTGATCTCATTCGAATCAAGTGGGATTCTAAAATGTATCCTTGAAAACTGATTAGAATACTAAGCCAAACTTTGCAAGTGAGGAAATGTGGTCAAGGATAGAGAAGGGTTTGGGAATCTCAGGGCTGCATCTCAGCCTGGCTGAGAGAGTCACTTATGTAAGGTCTGAAGCTGTTGGAACTTTGCCTCCTGTCCTAGAAGTCCTTGACCGGTTCATTTTACTGCTGGAAGATAGTGTCCCAGCAGTTTTACAGTCTTCACCTTCCTCTACACAATCCCCCCACGTACCCTCCCCACTCCCAACTCGCCCATGACTGTCAGCAAACCCAGCGTCTATTCAGGAGTTAAACAGGCACTTCGCCATGGCTGAGAGCCTTCCCTTACCTGAGGATGAGCAGATAAAGAAAAAGTTTAGAATTTAGTTGGGTGATTAACCTTGTTGCTAATTGTATGTTTCTTCCTCCCCCTTAAGTTTACAGCCCTGAAGGCAACACAGGAAGATCTCTTACCCTGAAGGATATTTTAAATGGAACATTCTCCTATAAAACATATTTTCCAAACTGGATTTCAGGTAAATGGATCATTTCTTCTGGGAGTTTGTTAAATATATATTCTTTTCTTGTCAGTGCAAAGGCTCTTTTATAATAGCTGGAGCTGCTGCTCACCAATTGAAATGAACAAAGAGATGGATTATTAGGATTATTCATGGAAACTTTTTATAGTACTGTTCATTCTGGGCTTGCACAATTGTTAGGATGCTACCTTGAATCTTAGCAGGAAAGCAGAAGTTAGGAGTTCTGTGTGGGAATGTTGTCAGTGAATGACATTGCTCTTGGGAGTGAGAAGCAGGTCCTCATCTAGGGGAAATCAAGAGAATTTTACCCAGTTGGAACGTCCATCATTATTCTTAACAATCAAATGACAAGACAGTTCCCTCCTGACAAAAATACCTTTAAGGGTTACAGAATTGATATCCATAGTTCTTGTAATTAGAGCGTGGTCAAAGAAATGGTGAGGTTAAGTAGATGACATACTTGTGTATATAAAGGGTCATTTGCCAAGATACAGTATTGCCATTTTTCTCTTTTTATAAAAAGAAAATTTATGCGAAGTATTTGTTGTGCTAAATCAAAACAAAGGGCAAATACATTTATTTTCATTATCGTAAAAGAAAACTCACCATTTTGAACTAGTTTGGCCCCTCTGTAGCTCAGAGAAAATAAGATGTTGTTTATGAGCACCCTGAGTCAGTTAGAACAGGGCTGTTCTAACAAATGTACCATATTTATGAGATTCAGAAGGAGCACATGGCCTTCCTTCCCGTCACCCACTTCTCTGTGTTGGACAGGGAGAAACACAGGGTGCATCTGAGGAGCAGAGGGGGTTCTTTTGTTGTGAATATCATCTTCAAGGGCAATCACTTTATCTTCTGCTTTCTTTTGTGTTTAAAGAGCAAGAATATCTTCATCAATCTGAGGATGATAACATAGTCTTTTATAATATTGAAACAAGAGAATCCTATATCATTTTGAGTAATAGCACCATGGTATGTATCAGCACCGTCCGGCTCCCTCAGAAACCTTTACAAACACCCCCACTGACCCAACACCACATTCAAAGTCATAGTGGTGATCTGGATACAACCCATCTTCTCACCTCCATCCCCAGTGCCTTCTTCTAAACATGCAGGACCACTGTCCTCTTTGTCTGCTCTACCCCATAACATCTTTTCTCCTCTTTGTAAATATATGATATCAGATATACATTAGGGACCTAGAGTCAAGTGAACTGAGATTCAACTCCTGTCATTATTGTGAAACTTTGGGTAATGTAATAACCCTAGCTTGTTTTGCCTCGGTTTCTTCTACTACAAAGTGAGACCAATTAGATTTTTTAGGTTAACATAAAAAGTAAATCAAATAACATTGTAAAGTGCTTAGGGCATTCCTTAACATGGAATAAATGTTCAATAAAGAGTAACTGTGATGTTTGGTTCATGCTGTTCTCTTCTCCTGGGTTTGCAAGCCTCCTATATCTCTACCCTCAAAGGCCTACTAATCTTTCCAACTGAGCTTAAAGGACAGCCCTGTAGTCTCTAACCAATTACGCTCTCTTTGATTCCATCACCCCTCCCTTCATGTTTTTGCAGTGTTATACTGAATCACTTTTATAACTTTTTAATTTGCTCTGTCAGTCATCTTCGAGATTTAATATTATATGCTTCTGAAATTGTTTTTTTTTTTATTTTTATTCTATCCTCCCACGGTGTCTATTTCCCTCCTATGCACTAGGTAGGGCACCTAGTTTTTGAAATCGCACTGAAAAATGTCTGTGAGCCTATCAGTGATACGATGTTGCCATAGAGTGAGAAAGTCATGATGGGATATTTTTTCCTGTGTTCTAATCAATGTCTTCATATTTCAGAAAAGTGTGAATGCTACAGACTATGGCCTGTCACCTGATCGGCAGTTTATATATCTTGAAAGTGATTATTCAAAGGTATTGACTATTTAATTTTGATAAATACATATATTTGTGTAATTATTTCTCCCATTAATATACAGATCAGTATATTAAAATTTAAGTTTCTGTAAGAAATTTTAAATGAAGCTAGGAGAGGAGGCTCCTTCCAGTGGGAGTGCATGCCTGTCTCTAAATATGTAAAGAAAATTCAATTAAACACATAAAGCTTAGCTGAAACACACACAATAATTTAACATACTTTTTTTTTAGTCTGAATATCTGGTTATTCTCGAGTAGCAGAAAATACTTTTTTTTCCTAAGGTAAAGAAATTTTATTTTGGGATACCAATATGCATCACAAACAGAAGAATTATGCTGGCGTTTTGAAAACTCTTTGACACTATAACACATTGCTTAATTCTTGCTCAGTTTAGGCCCCCAAACTATACTGATATTTCAAACAAAAGAATCCACGTATAGCATATAAGTTGTGTAATCAAACAGGTGTATATGGTCAATATACCAAGAGGGCTCGACTGAGTATTTGAAAGTCCAATCCTTTCATAAGTGACTGACACTTATGAATAAATGGTAGATAATTGACAATTATTTCACTTCTACTTCCGTGTGTGACAAAAGCACAGAGTGACTTGTTATTAAAATTCTTATAGCTCTTCTGAGATCAGGAAACTTTTAGCTACACTTTTCAGATCTCTCTGAGATGAAGTTTCCTAGTAGTCTTTCCTTCCTATTCAGACGGTAAAGTCATTCTGACCACTGCCAGGATGCTCAGTCAGGGGCTTCTTCTCTAGTAGCCCAGGTCCTCAGACATATGCATGTCAGCCTAGTGGAGCATATCAAGGGATGGAGAGCCCTTTAAGACACAGACTCCAAAACAATGCTCACATTATTCACTGAACGCAGAACGCACTCAAGGGAGATAAAAGATGGCTTTGTTCAGGAGGATTATTAAGATAAATATTCCTATTCATTTTCCAAGTTCTACGATTTATATACATGTGGCCAGAGAAAGGAAGGCATTTTGGGACAGGCTGTCGGGTGAAATTCACACTGACCAATTTCCAAAAGTAGTATCCTTTCCAAAGATTTCTGCAGACCCTGGAGGCTATGAACCTCACAGGGGTGCTCCTCAATCTAGAGCATCATTCTAAGGACGAAGTGTGTCAGAGATGAGCCTTTTATGCTATGAAATGACTTTGGGTATGTTTTTTAATGGGGTGAACTTTAGATAACGCTGAGGTGCCCTTTGGGACCTGGACAAACAGCACAAAACTACACAGTAGACATACAGGAGACCCTGATTTGCACTGAAACACCTCTGCCCTAGAGCCCAGTGAGGATCTATCATTGCATATGATTATGAATGATCTTTTAAAGCTTTGTCCTCTGTCTTGCCCCTTCTTCCTAACAGCTCTGGCGATATTCATACACAGCGACATACTACATCTACGACCTTCAGAATGGGTAAAACACCACCTTTGCACTAATGTAGCTTACCTCTAAGACTTCTGGCTCTGATTCTGGTTTAAGGCTACATGATCTAGCTACTGGTACTATGCAATTTGAAATATGTGCCAGTGCACAGAACAGGACAGTCACCTGTTATTCATCTATTATGCATTTTATATAAAAAGAGATCTTTAAGCTTTCTAATTTCAAATAGAAAAATATAGATGTGCTGTTTATGGAAATAAACGCACGTAGCAAACAGACTTTTCAAGATGCATGAGAATGCGACTATTTTAAGGAGGGAACGCGCCGCATTAGAAATACGCAGGAGGAAGGAGGGACCGCAACAGCCACATACGTCACTCACTGGTTTAAAGCTGACGGTTTGTAAAATTGACAAAATGTTCTCTTTAATGATTAAAGTGTTAAGTAACTCTTAATTAAAGAAGGGATAATTGGCATTATGTAATTTTCAATTTCATGAACTAGTTGACAGTTAAAAGCGAAAAAAAATGAGTATATAGGAAGATTGAAGGAAGAGTACGCAATGGCTTCCAGGCAGGGAACACAAAGTGTTGAAAACAACTGGCAAATATTTCAGTTCAGCTGATTAGAGGGGAGCTGCCTCCTAGAGAGGACAGATAACTTAAAAGAGGAGTTGGGAACTGAAAACGGGGCAACAACCACTGACTAGGCAACCATTAAACCGAGTTTAGCCCTATTCTTCATGACAAAAGGAAATCCCAAAAAGATTTTATAGGAAGTGATGTGATCGGATTGGTACTTTAGAAAACTCCCTTTGGTTAATTGAGGAAATGGATTAGTGCAGCTACTCATCTTACTACGATACCCTCTTGGCTGTTATATAAAAAGTAAGAATAATTACATGGCTTGCAGAGGTATTTAAAAGCCTCTTCTGGTCTACTGCCCCTTTTGTCAAGCAAAGGACAATTTTTTTTGGTCATGTCCTTATTTTAAAATGTTCAGGGAAGAAACAAGACCTGCTTTAAAAAAAAACAAAAAAACAAAACAAAAAACAAAACAAAAAAAAAAAAAACCTTAGTCTCGGTTGATCGAATGGATCTGGAGTCTCTTTTCTGTTGCAATGCCACCATTAGGCAAGAAGTATTCACAGAGCTCTCTAGCCTGCAGAAAGCATATATAGAAATATGCAAATGAGCTGCAGGAACCAAGCCTGCTCCTAAGAGCCCTTCAGTCTGCCAAGATGGGAACTGGAGTCTTGCAGAACAGTTTGGTTCGGGCTTTAATCATGTCCTGCTTTTTTTTTTTTCTTACCATTTAAAAATTCTTGATGTTGAAGTCCACCAAATTGAGAAAAACCCAAGTAAAAAATATTCCCAATACAAATAACAATTATTACTTTCTTAACAATGGCTTCAAAACCTAGTCAAACCACTGTTTGATGCTGTTGTATGTAAATTTATGTGTGCGTCTCTTGCTTCCCCCCCCACACGTAACTATTTAATTTCCAGATATTTTCATCCAGGTAAAACAATATCATTTTAGTTGGAGATGACAACTTGGTTGAAAGTCAAGTTTTGATTAAATGTCCTACTACTTGTCTGCCACTGAAGATTATTAAAGATCTCTAACCAAAAAGCTATTTGCAACTGATACCCCCACACAGAAGAAGTCGCTTTTCTCCAGTAGAGTGTCACTGGGGTTTATCAGTTTCAGTCACACCCAAGGGCAGGTCCTACGCCCAAGAATAGTTGATCAACACAAAACGAATTCCATAGTTTTTGTCTTATTTGTTAATTTTTATTTTCATTTTGTGCTTTGTGTGTGTGTGTGTGTGTGTGTGTGTGTGTGTGTGTGAGAGAGAGAGAGAGAGAGAGAGAACATCAAGCATTAAATTGAGTGCATAAAGAGGTCGAAAGAATCCAGGGAAAAGTATGATCAAAGTATATTGTATGAAAAAATTGTTAAAAAAAAGAAAAGTCTTACACAAAGTAATGAAGCTAGTTCTGGTTTTAATCACTGTGGGAATTATAGATGACAGTTTTTATAATACATCCATTTCTCCATCTTTTATGGCATTAGTGACTACTCATAAAACCTAAAAGTGACAGCTCAATGGCTTTCCAGTCATAAAGAGACACGCAGTTGAATTTGTAGACTGTCATTGTTTGTGACGTTGCATAGCTTAATTGTACTCCATGCAGAAAACTTAGGCAGCATTACAGTGTCAGTCAAAAGAAGCTTTAGGACATTAACTTGATACAGAATTGTAAACCAGGTAAAGAATGTCTTCTGCCTCATTACCTTTATGACAATCCTCATGTATCCATTTTACCCTTGCCTTGATGTGCCCGGTGCTCATGTATTGCCCTCTGGCTGCCAGGATTCTTGCTGCAATGACGATCCATAATGCCCTTCCTCTGAAAGCCCTTTCTGATCATTTTTTCCCTCATTGCTAGGTATTGTTCTATGTGACATAATAAATTCAATAAAGATATTTCAGGTCTTCCCAAGTGTGAGGGAGCAAACAAGGTCGTACAGACACAAACCTAGGACAGTGGCTGTTAGTGGAAACGAACAGGGTCTTTTCAAAATATCTTCTAATTGGTCTTAGGAGTAGATATTGCTTTACTGTTCCACAAAAACAGTATTGATAAGACTGCTGAGACGATTTTCAAGCAGTCAACCTTTCAGCCTGGCAACGTATGGTTCTTTAGTACATAAACATTCGATATGTTCTCCTTGAAAAGCTGCAAGAACTCCACAATGCAATTCCCCTGGCTGAAGCTCACAGTGAGACTGTAAACATCAAAGTGAGATTTTTGACCAATAGAATATCTGAAATTTCCCCATGGGTGGAGAACTTTGCAAGCTTAAGGCACACTGCCCAGTATGCGATCTGTTTTTCAGTTTAGCTTGAGATCAGATGTTCCTTTCCTTTTCTGATTTCAAGTCAGATCCCTGGGGAGATTGTCAAATGGCATCTTATTTTCAAAAATTTGAAATTCATATGCATTCACAGAGATGGGGGTTGTGAATGAGAATGTGGAAGAGCACATATTAAACTGGAGCACAATTATAGAAACTCGGAGCTGGAAGGCACGTCAGCGACCATCTTCGTCTGCTGTGTGCAAATTTTACAGTCCCAGGGGTTAAATGACTTGAGCTTCATTTGGGGTCTGCCCAAGAACCAGCAATGCAATTTTTAAGCCATTCTCATCTCTCTGTGTCTCATGGTTGTCTCCTATGAGACAGTGGGGCACTCTAGTAGACAACTTCCAGATGACCCAGACTGTCGGTGTGCTTGCTACCCATTTATCTCACTGGGAAGGTCTGAAAACAGAGAAGTCAGGTGACTTAAACCACCAAAGAGGGGATGGCAGCCATGCACTGTGCCTCAGTGCCTTACTCCCGTGTACGCCTCTTTTGAACTTGGAGAAGTGAGGGTATCTCATGAGGTTGTCCTAAATTTTAATAGCTTGTTTGCTTATTCTGTTTATGAGTTGTTTTTTATATTGAACACCAAAAGTTGTTGTGGTTTTACATATTTCTTTTTTTCCTTTCTTTCTTTCTAGGGAATTTGTAAGAGGATACGAGCTCCCTCGTCCAATTCAGTATCTGTGCTGGTCTCCCGTTGGGAGTAAATTAGTAAGTGTTTAGATTATAGAAGTGTTTAATCATTTAAATCAAAGAGGAGCCATTTGATTTTGGCCTTTGTTAAATTTCCCTGCCTAAAAGGAGAGAGAGAGAGAGAGAGAGAGAGAGAGAGAGAGAGAGAGAGAGAGACATTATGACTATTTCAGTGGCTAAAAACGGGAAGAGTTTGGATAAATTGAAACCCGTTTGAGAATTCCGCAAAATCTCAAGCTCATGGATAGACTTCTTTAAATATCGCAGTCAAAAACTTTATCCTTATACTCAGCCAGAATGCGTTGTGCCAGAAAACTCAGGAAAAATATGGTTTTCACAAGTTTCCCAGACTAGCTTCAGACAACATGAAATTTTGTCCAAGCTCTTATTTAAGGACTCTAAATAAAGATTAGATCTGGCTAGCTATTAATATTCAGGGGTTTATTTGACTACCTGTCAATATGCACAATTACTTATTGAATAATAAAATAGCTATATTGTAATAGAATTTACTTCTTACTTGATGCAGATTTTTAAATCATAATTAATGTTAATGTAAATTATGTAAATTTTTAACCTATTAAATTGTTTTAGTTGTGAATCCTTTTGCATCTGAATTACCAGTCCTTAAAAAGACAGTAGGTAAATAATTAAATATACATTGTTACTGTATTCATTAGGAAAATTTCCCTTATTGAGTAATTTTCTATCATTTCTAGGCATATGTCTATCAAAACAATATTTATTTAAAACAAAGACCAGGAGATCCACCTTTTCAAATAACTTACACTGGAAGAGAAAATAGAATATTTAATGGAATTCCAGACTGGGTTTATGAAGGTAAGCTATATTTCTTTTCCACTGCTGACATATTAGGTTTCTAACTGAAAATGATTTCACATATGCAGTAAAAAAAATTAGTTGAATGGAATCCTTTTTAATGAGCTGGTTGTCCTTCTGAAAATAGGTTATATTAATAGGTTATAGATAGAAAGGGGCTGATCTTAAAGAATAAAGCCTTGTGAGAGACCAGTAGAATCTATATTCATGAATGTTACTATAAAGTGGAGATTCATATTCCAAGAAGTACATGGTCCTTAGCCGCTGAGTTAATGCATTATCCAGTGTTGTTTTTTTTTTTTTTTTGCTTAAGAAAGACATCTTCCCTCCCCCACCAAAGCTAAACAACTTCATTATTTTGCAAGAAAATGTTCTCAGTTTTTTTTTATATCAATAGCCTCTTGAATTTAATCCTTATTCTAGATCATGTAGGACACAGGACTTAATTAGACTTTAAGAGGTTGTCTAGTCTCTATTCCTCCAGTCCACTTCTTTAAAAAGATATGTGTGTGTATGTATTTTACACACACACACACATACACACACATGCACACATGTGAACACATACACACATACACACACACACACACACACACACACACACAAAATTTCTTAGGAATGCAACTCAAACTCTGTTGGTAATATCACTTGCCAGTAAAAATCACAGCCTTCTCTTTCTACTTCAGGTACTGTCTACTTACCAGTCTGCTTTGTCTACCTATGTCTATAGTACAGTCTCTTTGGGCTACTTTAGCTTATCTTTTAGATCGGTCTAAGGGGAAAATAATTATTACCAATGTGTTTATTATTTATTTTAAATGTTACATTTCTGGTTAACAGCAATTACTAACAGGACTAATTGACATCTGATATAGAATGAAATTTAAACTGTTCCTCTTAATTCACAGTATTTTTTTTAATAAACAATGTATGGTGTATGTTACGAGCACATTAAAAACATGATTTAAGTTAATAAATATTTGTTTAGAAGTATTAACAATGACTTTCAAGAATAAGCAATGATTATAAATAATACATGAATTCTTATTTTTCAGAGGAAATGCTTGCTACAAAATATGCCCTTTGGTGGTCCCCAGATGGAAAATATTTGGCATATGTAGAATTTAATGATTCGGACATACCAATTATTGCCTACTCGTATTATGGCGATGGACAGTATCCTAGAACTATAAATATTCCATACCCGAAGGTATGCAAGACGCTTTTAAGAGAGGCCTTCATCCCCCTGATGTCAAAATGAGCAATCATTACCACAAATAGAGGTGGGATCAACACTTTTGGAAAAGCTTCTTGTCCTTGTGTGTCATACAGCAAACACTGTGCTGTGCTCTATTGTTTATGTGGACATCTGTTGCTTTGGACATCTGGGTATGCTGGAAGAAGTAATCTTTGCAAGATCTACTGCAGTATCTTTGCAAAAAGCATATGGTCCAGATCATGGAGGAAAAACAAGCTTAACTTAGTTTTAATTATATATATATATATATATATATATATATATATATATATATATATATATATATATTCTATGTTCCAAATTCAGGGTAAAAGTTCTGTTTCACAATTCTCTCTTGAATTCTCCTGTAAATGCAAACCAGAAAGGGAAATTCAAATATTGAATTTGATGTCTTTGTCAGGTAGTGTCAGACAGACACATGTTAAGATCTCTTGTGGACAGGTAAGTGAAGTTTTTGAGCCTCCATTTCTTCCTTAAAGGAATTAATTAAAGTCAATATGATACATATTTTTTACTCAGTTCCAAGGCTAGAGAAGAGGGACCTAGGTGTATGGGAGAAAGGCTGAGTGACAGGGAGAAAGCATTGTGATCTATTTTAAATATAGACAAAGGCAAGAATGAGGAGAGTCTGGAAAGGAATTTATCTCTTGTAAAAGTAATGGGTATCTTTTAGAATTTTTAAAATATACATAGCTCTTCGTGCTTTTATTTTCCAAGCCCTAGTCATGAATGACTCCAGCAGGTCCCTATATAAGATAGGATGGATGTGGCATTTGCAAACTTGGCTTTCGAAACAAGCCAAAGACACCCCAAAGAGAGAAATAGAGAAGTAGAAATATAATGTTTATGTTAAAAGTCACTTAAGAAAAGGAAAGAGCTAGGAAATAAATGTTGAGATATAAGTCCCCTCAAGGACGGGGTAGAAAAATGGAAAGTTGGAGGTGCTTAGAAGTGAAAAGTCTGATACTTGGAATCCAAAATTAAAAGAACTGAGTGTTCTGAAGACTCAGTGTGAGCAGGAAGATGAGGACACTCAGAACTGAGAAGCAACTCCCACTTATCTAAGTGTGTTCCTAAGTCTTCATGTTTCTTTACAGACTGGGGACACTAAAACCTCTAGCACTGGATGCAGAAATGAGAAAATTCCAAAGAGCCAAAAAAGACTCTAGAATGACTTTAGATCAGTAACTCTCAACCTATGGGTCTCCACCCCTTTGGGGGGATGGGTGGACAAAGGATCCTTTCACAGGGGCTGCCTAAAACGTTTGGAAAACACAGATGTTTTCATTAGAATCACAACAAAATTACAGTTTTGAAGTAGCAACAAAAATAATTTTATGGATAGGGGTCACCACTACACGGGGAACTGTAATAAAGGGTCATGGCCTTCGGGAGATTGAGAGGCACTGCTTTAGTTGAATGAAAAGTTAAGTCACTGAGCACTATGCTCTCAAATGCTGTGGATTCACATTTTAACTGCAAGATTTGTTCTGAAGTAAAATAACATCAGTTCAAAGACAGTGTCTAGGCATGAGGCATGCTGTCATGTAAAATTTAGGTATTCAGTAGCACAAGAAAAGCAAACTAAGAAGAAAAATGTAAAAGCCCATGGACACCTTATTTGGTAGTGAGACTCCCCATTCTTTGGGATGGAAGCAATGGAAATGGACTGAGTGGTTTAGGGAGGAGAAGCAATCTGGTCATTCAATCAGTGCATTTCATTTAGTTCTTCTCTTTTCTTCTCTTTCAAACCAATCTCCCTACCCTTCAGAGCACACGGGTATATTGGTTATTCTCTTTTTAACTAGTAATGAAACACCTGTCTCGAAAATCAGGATAGAGTATGGGTTGTAGACATAGACTTTCACATCCCCGATAATTTCTCCTATAAATCAAGTCTCTCATTAGACACGTGAAACACGTTCGACTCTGGTTGATACAACATTGGTAATTGCCTTGCAAGTAAAACAGGAATGAAGCCCCTGGCCACTTTGCAGAACATCTTCAACTGTTATTTATTGAGCTTTCCTCACTTATTAAAATATGCCTCGAGTGCTAAAGTGTCTTTAAAACATTGATGGTCAGTAAGATTGTATCAGCTTGTAAATTTCCATTTTCTTGGCAGGCCGGAGCTAAGAATCCCATTGTTCGTGTCTTTATTGTTGACACTATCTACCCACACCATGTGGGTCCTATAGAAGTACCAGTTCCAGAGATGATAGCCTCGAGGTCAGTGATCCAGATCCCTCTCACGTGTTTAACCGAATTTTAACATGTTGAACTTTCTATTTCATAGTTTAGACATTATTTCTAGTGAGTTGAAGAGACACATGCCATAAAGCAGAAAACTAACATGCAAATTAAACTTCACAGTTAAGTTTCTTGAACTAGTTTTTAATATACTCTGTTATGCATTTAAAGACTCATTTAAAGATGACCATGGTGACTTCCGGGGTTTTCCTTGGAGGTAGAAATATCAACTTGGGATCAAAGTGAAGATTGGCACGTCTTCAGCATGAGTCCTCTAAATTCTGGTCTAGTTTCCCTCAAGCCAGAATTTATGGATCTATGTGCATCCTGGGATATAATAAATCAGACAAGGAACTCTTCACAGACATTAGCATTGCCTGACTTTGAAATACTCTGTTTGGATTATCTAGATTCAGAACTGTAAGTCAAGAAAGTATTTACTGATAGAAAAAAGTATTTGGGATAGAGAGATGCCTCAGTCTTTAGAACTGTAGTGATCTTGCAGAAGACTGGAGTTTCCTTCCAACCACTCACATAGGGCAGCTCCAGGAGGCCTGATGTCCTCTTCTTCCCTTTGCTAGCACTGGGCTCATGTGTATAAGCCTATACTCAAACCAATGCATATACACACAATCAAAAATCAATTCCTTTTTCTTCCTTTCTGGGTTTTGTTTTATTTTGTTTTGTTTTGGGTTTGGGTTTGAGACAGGTTTCTCTGTGTAACAGAACCTTGGCTGCCCTGGAACTTGCTCTAGGACACTAAGCTTGTCTCAAACTTGAAGCGATTGCTTGCCTCTGTCTCCTCAGTGCTAGGATTAGTGTTCTCTCTTCCTAGTACGACTCGGATATGCCTTTCTGGTTACCCTTGATTATACCAACCTTTCAGACCCGAGTCAGTCCTCTGTGTCGTTCTGTTTGACTTTTGGTGAAACTGAAGTGTTCCAAGAGCCTCACCTGCTTAGCACAGAGGTCTTGACGCTTCTCCTCCCGCCATATCAAGGCCGATTAGACGGATGACAAATGATTGCCCACAACAGTCTAGTTATGGAACCTTGAATATGCATTTTTTAAATATTATTTTCTTTAGGTGCCAAGTAATAGAAAAAGCACTTGAGTCGAGGGACACGCTAAGCCCACTCAGATCATCTTTACATATTCACACCAGTACATTACTATTTCAAATTGATACAGAAACAAAGGCCTACATAGCTAAATAATTTCACTGAGGGTGGGTACTGTGATAGGATGTCATGAGATCAGGATTTGTATCCTAAGTTCCTTCTAGCTCTATGGAAAATTACGAAGTTCTGTAATTTGGGCTATGAATTTCATTCACAGACAAGTATAGTCATGCTACCCGTTGACACTTAAGTATGTTATTAAAAACCATCAAAACTTTTTTGGATAATTTGATTATTAATACAATTTCAACACTTGACCATAGAACTTGGCTTCCACATGAACCCACCTGGAAACAAAGGTGAATTTCTCACTACGTTTGGCTGCTCTACGCCAAGCACAAAGTTTAAAAATGGGATGATGCTAACATCGTAGAAAATGGAACACTTTCATCCCTCTTAGACAGATACCTAACTTTGCCCTTACATCCTAACCTCAGTTTCCAAAAATGGGGAGAAAGTTCAAGTATGGATAATCTTCTTAGGTGTATGACCTCTTATTTATCTTAGCCAGCAGATCTATTTAAATACCATTCTCAGAGAAAGCTTGCCTTTCTTGTCTACTAACTACACATCCTATAATAACAGCTGTCTTTTAGAAACTTTAGATGGCGATATTACTTAAATGTGGTGATGGCGGACGGCTGAAACTGTCTGTTTTGGTCTTGTTGCCAGTGACTACTATTTCACCTGGCTCACATGGGTGACCAACGAACGAGTATGTTTGCAGTGGCTAAAGAGAGTGCAGAATGTCTCAGTCTTGTCTATATGTGATTTCAGAGAAGACTGGCATGCGTGGGATTGTCCAAAGGTAGGTGTGTTAAAGCTACTGGCAAGTATTTCTGACAATGGAAATACGACAGGAGCCTCTCATTCCTGGGTAACAGTTTGCTTTGCTAAGCGGGATCTGGTGCATTGAACCAAACTGAACTGCCATGTAAAACAATGGGCCGCATGTTCACAGCGGTTCCACCACTCTTATTAAACAGAGTGCAGCAGTTGTTTTCCTGAGTGGCTTTTACTTTGAGTAGGGAGAGACACAAAGTGAGCCAATGTGATGTTAGAATGGTGATCCAGCCATTGGAGACCCTCGGGGTAGTTAGTCAACAGAAGTGAAACAACGAAGATAAAACCTCAAATGAATGGGCTTATTATGGAAATAGATGTTTCACACAAAATTGGAGAAGAAATGAAAATTAGACAAAATTGTCAAAATTGGAAAAAGTGCAAGAGTAAGTGAAGTAGTCCCTATTTTTAAATCAAAGGTAGGTGCTTGAGAAGAGGGCGTGGACCATTTGTGGCTCTGCACTTTGTGCTGCTGTCTAGGTTATCGGTGGAGAGCACTCCCTACTGTACAGACTGAAGATTGAGAGCTTAAAATAAGATGCAAATTTACCATCAAGCTTCCATTGTTTTTACTGCTCAAATTCAAACATAATCTGCTAAAACTAATGAGTCAGAAGGTACTGCACCAGTCTGAGTCATTGAAATATGCCTGCCTTTAAGTACTCATTTTAGATACTAATTTTTTATTAAAAGTGGTTTCTATAAATAGGAAATATTGCTGAGTACATTTTGAGAGAATTCTAATTATGAAAAAATATTTTTATTAAAACAAACATAGAGGGGGGTTGGGGATTTAGCTCAGTGGTAGAGCACTTGCCTAGCAAGCTCAAGGCCCTGGGTTTGGTCCCCAGCTCCGGAAAAAAAAAACAAAACAAACAAACAAACAAACATAGAGTTAACTTATTTTATGAAACTAGAGTCCAGATTAACCAAAGTAAGTCATTAAATTCCATCTAATATTCAGAAGATTTTATTTTATAAGGAGAATGTTTTATTCTGCTTGAAAAGTTATCAGGGCCATATTAGGCTGCATTTCCCAGGCTAAAAATGCTATTAGGTCATTACCCTGTCAGAAAAAGTCTTAAGTAAACGTAAGACAATTTGCAGGACACCAAGTTTATTTTACTTATGTGTTTATAACAAAGCCAAAAGATAAGTTTGAAGTAGTAGCAGTGAAAAAACTTGATCCCAATTAAGCTAGTTAATTAGAACTCACTGATCTGATTGGCTGGTTCTAGTTGGATATATCTTCAACACCCTGGAATCTAACATCATGAACTCAGCTTTAACATCATTAACTTGAAAACTATGAACACAGACAAATAAAAAATTGATTCATTTGCAATCTGAAATTCTAATTCATCAAAATCTGAGACAATGTAACCTAAAAGGAAAGAAAATATAAAATGTCCTCACAGTGAGGAATAGAGGTCCCTGGGAAATGACCAGTATAGCTAGATAAGTAACTGCATTTAGAATATTTTGGCTGAATTTACTTACAATTTTCCAACAGCCATACTTACGACTAATGTGTTTGTGTTTTGAAAACCAGCAATGCTTGAGGTGATCAATCAATGTTTTATTCATGTTGCCAGAAATGAGAGGTAGAGAAGCTTGCGAAGTTATTTATTCTATAAAAATATTGGTGAGATTTATTAAGAAATTTATGGGATTCATGGTTCATTTATCCGACCAATAGCAAGTCCAAGAAAATGATGTATAGTGTGGAGTGGGTCTTCTGCTCCATAATGCAGTTCAGAAACCTAGGCCGATGGCATTTCTGTTATCTTAATGTGTGGTTCTAAGTCATTAACATTCAACTGGAGCTGGAAGAATAGGGGGAGGGGTCTGCTTGAGATATTTCTATGGGGAAGGCTACAAATGGCTTGCTTCTCTTTCAGTTCACAGACTGTTTCTAGACCTTACCAAATGACTATGGCCCATTGTAAGAGAAGCTGAGAAACATGGTTCAGCCTCTGAGAGACAATCCTTTCCCAAAGTATAGATACTGTTTCTTTCATAAATATCCACTTTACTCCCTCTGGGAGGTCTTTATTCCTAGCAGAGGTTTCCAGAACTTTTTGTCAAAAATTCTCTAGATTATTTCTGTTGATCCAAATGTTTAATATCTATCTCTGTGTCCTTGATCTGAGTCTTTATTAGCATTTCCTAAAAACAGGAATTGGCCTCTTCCTGCCTTAACCATGACCAAATTCACATTGTCTCTCATGCTTACAATTACATTTTCTATATTAGGTAAGTGAAGCCCTTCATGGCATTTACTCACAGATATTCAAAATTCCCGGATGGCATCGAGGTTTCTCCAAGATCTTGCTGATGCTTTCTCTCTTCCAAATTCCCTGTGGTCTTTTTTTTTCTTTCTGTCCACTGTGCTCACTACAGTTACAGTAGTCTATACCTATTAAGTCAACTCAGAATGTTCTTTGTCTAGAAAAAAAAAAGTGCTATTTACATTTTATAATTTCTAAATATTTATGTAAGAAGTGATACTTCTGAATCTTACTAAAACCTAAATATACAAATCTAGCTAAACCCAATTTGGAAAAAAAAAAAAAAAGAACACAACCTCAACTTCACTATGGATTCAGTATGGAATCCCGTCTTCTCTGTATCGCATCACGTGCTTCATTCGGGCTGAATTTCCACATGTTTGTGATAATTCTGAGACTAGCCACATAGAACAGCTAAGGAAGAAAAAATTCTGGGATTACGTTTACCACCGACTTGTCCGTATAGACTCAGTACACTGCTCTAAATACCTTTAACAAGGTCTCCTGAACTGGAGGCCGAGTCGTACGACACTATGATCAGGCAGATGAACTGTTCGAAACGTCCAAATTATACATTTGAAAAACTGTCCTTTTTGTGCTTTAACGTGGTCTTTCTTTGTTTGTAGAACCAGGAGCATATTGAAGAAAGCAGAACAGGATGGGCTGGTGGAGTATGATTTTTCTATCTTTTCGTTTATTTTAATGGCACTCAGCATATTCAGTGAACTGACTTTCAGTGTGTGCATTCCACCTTGCGTGCCGTGCCTAGGTATCAAACAGGGAAATGAATACAAACCACATTATGATTTGTGATTAATTGTGTCTGGAATCTTTAATTGGAGTTATTTAGTGATATATGAGGTTCGTTTCCTATAAAAATGATATTGTGTAAGGGAACCAATTTTATCTTGTCTCCTGTATTGATTATTACAAGAGAAGTTTGAGAATAAGTGAACGTTGTCCGGAAAATACCACATGTCTCAAAGTACATCAAGCAAGCATTTGCATCAGGGTGGCTGCTGGGCTGAGATTTAGACACACTGTACAAAAGGGACACATGGGTATTAATTTTAATCTTTGGAGATGTATTTAGTAACGAAACTTCTAAATCTTAGAAAAGAGAATATAATGTATACTTCGTAGTGAAAACTTCTGGGAATCATTCCTCATCCTCTGAAGGTACCTGCTTTATTAGACAGCTCTCCTGACTAATGGCAATGAAATTAGCTCGAGAAAACATAGACTTATGTATATGATTAATAAACCCATTCAGGTAATTGTGTGGGTGCGTGCATGTGCATGCACACGCATGTGTGTAGTTCTTGGGATCAACAAAGGCCACACATGCTAGACAAGTATCATAAGCTACATTCCCAGTCCTTGTTTAGTTTTTGGGTCTTTAGACAAATTTAAAAAGCTGGTCATAATAGTATATATTAAATGGTAGTTTGTTTTTGTTTTTTTAAAGTGGTTTCCTTAGAATACATCCAAGATGTTTAAACTGCAAAAGACACAAGAAATAAACTGGAAATATTTTCCGGTGAATAATATACAAACCAAAAGAACCCAAATTTTAGTTCTTTACGTTTAGAAATCAGCTCTGAAGTCATAATGCTTAGACTACAGTTATAGCAAAACGCTCGTCAGCTGTTTGAGCAATGCTGCGGACCTCCTTGGCCTGCGCTAAAACCTTTGATTAAAAACAGAACATGAGTTTTATGGGTCGGAGTCTGAAAGCCTGTGCTTCTGTCTAATCATTAGCTCAGGTCAGGAACCATCTTTTGACATTTAGTGAGGATGGTAAAAATCAAAAACTGTGAGAAGTAACCTTGCTTCCTAGGTGAGATTATTTTAAATGGCTTTGCACTTCACTCGGAGATAAGCAATTTATCAGAAAAATCTAAGCGTGATAAGGAAGCCAGGGCAGGGCCCTGTTCCAACTGAGGTCACTGCAGCTGAATGTCTTATCTAGTGTCCAGGTGTGACTTGCTGCAAGGAGCACTTAACTCAGAATGCATTATGGCCCCAGCTCTGACAACACCATCACGGAAATATTTCACACCCTCTTTACCTGACCTAAGTTACCTGCTCATTGGCAGCAACTGTCTTCCATGTGCGCGGAGAAAGGGAAGGAGATAACAGCCTTTGGCCAGCACAAAGATTCTTCCTGTTCGCCTGGCCCTAGTAGCTTAAAACAGAACAGTCTGTCCTGTTAATTTTTTAGTTTCAGTGTAGATTAAATTGTAAGCTTTACTCGGAATACTATCTTTTTAGAAGTCCTTTAATTAATTCACTTAGGTATGCGAGGAATAACTGTTGTTGTTGCTGCTACTGTTGTTGTTGTTGTTGTTGTTGTTGTTAAAGGCAGGCTTATTGGGAAGCTGCTCTCAGGTGGGTGAGTTTACTGGCCCCAAGGACCAAGGCCAGAGAAGACACCATGGGGAAAGAGGAGGTAGGGGAGGGACAGAGAAAGAGAGAAAGGGGTCTGCGCACAGACGACAGTGAAGAGAAGAAGCGAGGAATAACTCTTCACTGTATTACATTAAAATGGTCTGTGGCCTGGGTTCCATTGAGTGACTAAATCATGCAGAACTAATTGTTTTTCACAGTACACAGTATGAGGGAGTAAAGAGGGTTCTTGTGGTAAGGCTGCTATACCTTGCTTGAGAGCAAACCTTTCTGAAATGAAGAAGCAGCTTTGACAAAGGCCCGCACTAGTGCAGTGCATCTACCAAATACCCAGTCTGAAGATGCCAAGTCATCTGGAGTAGCTCCTATGACGAGCGATGGTGATGGACACACAGCAGTCTCACCTCACTCAATTTCCCACTCTGTTACAATGTATTAACACACACACACACACACACACACACACACACACACACACACACATTCATATTCTTGAGCAAAGATTATTCGTGGATCAGGCAGTGTCCAGGATATAGAATCCTTTCCTATGTCTCTCCATGCTGCCTTTTGTCTTTTCTTTTATTAGAACTGTGGTCCTTGGATCTAGAGTTAACGCTAATCTAGTAGGACCACACCTTCCATTTTTATCACAATTACATCTTTAAATTTTCCATCCAGGTGGAAATAAATTTGGAGAAAAATTAGTTGCCCAGTAAAAATATAAGAGATACATTGCATTTTAACAACACATGATCACAACATAAGAGAAAAAATTTTTATCAAAAAAATTTCCAGCTTTAGATCACGCTCAGATTTGATCATTAAATAATTCTATAGCAATTCTCCCTACAACCTGTTTGCTCAAAAATTGATCTCAGAAAAGATATTAAAAGGAACAATGTTTGTAGCTAGAAAATACTGGTGGGGGTGGGTGTTTATTGTTTGCTTCAGTTGTGAAATAACAGAACAGATTGGCCTACTGTTCCATGGGACGTAAACCAGATAGAGAGACCTGGTTTTAAGTTACTCCTGCATGATATAAAGGAGCTCTACTCTCATGAGATTTTCCTCAGGAAGGTGTCATCATTTCATCAGAGGACAACCTGTAAGAATAGCCATAAAGGTAGAGCAAGTCTTTGTGTGTGTGTGTGTGTGTGTGTGTGTGTGTGTGTGTGTGTGGTGTGTGTGTGTGTGTGTGTGGTGTGTGTGTGTGTGTGTGTGTGTGTGTGTTTTTACAATGGAGACAAATTACAATATGGATGAAAATTTGGTATGAGGCATTTTCAGAATTTCAGTTGTCTGCTAGTTAGGATATTGAGTTGCCACTAGTTCTGTTCCAGGACACTGGAGTGACTGGTAGTTGAATGTAATTAGATGGTTCCCAGCAGAGAGTACCGAATTCCTCAAACTGAGGTTACAAGGCCTTTCTGTTTCCTGAGCTCAGAGCTAAGATCACCCTACTCCCTAACCGTGCCTCACTGTTCCTCTCAAGCATGCTACCAAAATCTGTGGCTTCCAGACCATCATATTTGAATCGTTCAAATGTCTTTATTAAGCTGTTGCCATTAGGAACTTAGCGTTAGACAATTCAAAAATCTAACATGCTTCTGGGGCTGGAGGGATGACTCAGTGGTTCAAAGAACTGGCTGCTCTTTTAGAGAACTGGGTTTAATCCCCACCATACACATGGTGGTCTACAACTGTCTGTAACTCCAGTTCCAGGGGACCTGACCACCTCACCCAGACGTACATACAGGCAAAAGACCAGTGCATAAAAAAATAATAATTAATAAATTATTTTTTTAAAAAGAATTATACTTTGATCAAATGCCCCATTTTAAAGTTTGGTTTGATTAAATGTCAACATTTGTTTATTAGTCCTGGAACTCAATTCCAAACCATATTACCTTAGGGCAGAAATTTATTAAATTAGATGTGGTAAAGCTTGGTCTCCAGGGTTGATAGGGTAGAGGTGTGAGATAGCAAACACCAGTCGGCACCTGTGAGCTCCTATTAGAGTCACTGGAACAGCCATCCTTTGAAAACCTGGAATTTCAGGAGTGGGTGACAGGTGATAGGAGAGGAGACTCACCATGAGTCTCCAAGCATCATATGTGACTTGCAAAAATACCTGTGGCTTTCATTCAGTTTGTCCTTTAGATATAACCTCTGTTCATTTCTTTCAGTTCTTTGTTTCCACACCAGCTTTTAGCCAGGATGCCGCTTCATACTACAAAATATTTAGCGACAAGGATGGTTACAAACATATTCACTACATCAAAGACACTGTGGTAAGTTCCTTCCAAGATTTCTCTCCTCAAAGATCATTCACTTGAGGTTGCTCAAGTGACGCTCAGCTTCGCACAACATAATGTTTGTCTTTTTATAGGAAAATGCTATTCAAATTACAAGTGGCAAGTGGGAGGCCATATATATATTCCGAGTAACACAGGATTCACTGTAAGTACCGCATGCAGCACGATGTACCATTTAGGTTTTAATTGGCACCCACCGATGGATGTACAAATAATGCACTGTACTGTCTACCCAGCCAAAAGAGGGAACATTCTGTTGTTCTTTGGTTACGTTCAAAGAGCTATGATTTCATGAAGAGCATGTATTCTTTAGTCACTCAACAGCAAGATTTCCTTTCTGAAAGAATTTTTTTATTAGGGACTTTTATGAAAAGTCTAAAAATTCTCAGGGGTGGGTGACTGAGGCTTGAGCTCCATGAGCATGATGATGACAGTAAACTGTAGACTAGAAAGAAAAGACTACGCCACCTTTCTTGTGCGTCCTCAGGACCAAGGTTGACATGGGAGGGGCTCCGTTCCTATTTTTTAAGTGGATGAAAGGCAAGGGTAGATGTTTAGGAAAGATGTAATAGAATAATTATTATCATATGTGAGGGAGAAGAGAGAGGTGGGAAAGTGGACCAGGCTGCAGTGTTGAAAGGGGAGGCAGTGCTGGGAGCTTTGACAGCCTGGGAATGCTACAAGGGGCCATTGGAGGAAAAGACTGAGCAGTTAATTCACACACTATTTGAAAGGATGTGGGAAAGGCAAGAGACAGTGAAGACTGGAGTCCTGTGACATTAGTACAGACATAAATAAAACAGATACACTCGGGTTTTGAATATGAATTTCATACCAGAAATGCATTGCATTGTGTTGTCTCCTTTATAAGAAACTTGTTTATGACACTGAGGACACCTGGACAGCTAAGCCCTCCTGAGAATTAAAACAAACCTTGTTTACTCTAAACTTTTCACACTCTATTATGCTCTTCTTGAAGGAGAGAGAGAGAGAGAGAGAAAATAAAGACAGCTACTTTGAGATATTCAGATAAATTCACAGAGGAATGAAAGTTATGTCACCAAACTGGATTTTCCACTTCATAGCATATTAAGACAGAAAGGAGCACGCACCTGGCAGTCAGGTAGCAAGGTTGCTCTCCTGTGGTTTGTTCTGCAGCTCGGTGGATTAACATGGCCTATGACACGTTCAGCTCATCGAGCTCAGATGAGTTTCCTAGTATGCCAAGTTTATCTACTACTGGGCATGTAGAATACAATCAAAATGTGTTCTCAGTCATAAACAAACAACATAATTCTGAGAAGCCAGTAAGCAGTCATAGTGGAAAAGGAAAAGTGTAATATTAGTTTAAATAAGTCAGTTTTCCACCAATGGCTTATGCTCTAAGATCAAGAATCGACAAATGGGATCTCATAAAACTGCAAAGCTTCTGTAAGGCAAAGGACACTGTGGTTAGGACAAAACGGCAACCAACAGATTGGGAAAAGATCTTTACCAATCCTACAACAGATAGAGGCCTTATTTCCAAAATATACAAAGAACTCAAGAAGTTAGACCGCAGGGAAACAAATAACCCTATTAAAAAATGGGGTTCAGAGCTAAACAAAGAATTCACAGCTGAGGAATGCCGAATGGCTGAGAAACACCTAAAGAAATGTTCAACATCTTTAGTCATAAGGGAAATGCAAATCAAAACAACCCTGAGATTTCACCTCACACCAGTGCGATTGGCTAAGATCAAAAACTCAGGTGACAGCAGATGCTGGCGAGGATGTGGAGAAAGAGGAACACTCCTCCATTGTTGGTGGGATTGCAGACTGGTAAAACCATTCTGGAAATCAGTCTGGAGGTTCCTCAGAAAATTGGACATTGAACTGCCTGAGGATCCAGCTATACCTCTCTTGGGCATATACCCAAAAGATGCCTCAACATATAAAAGAGACATGTGCTCCACTATGTTCATCGCAGCCTTATTTATAATAGCCAGAAAATGGAAAGAACCCAGATGCCCTTCAACAGAGGAATGGATACAGAAAATGTGGTACATCTACACAATGGAATATTACTCAGCTATCAAAAACAACGAGTTTATGAAATTCGTAGGCAAATGGTTGGAACTGGAAAATATCATCCTGAGTGAGCTAACCCAATCACAGAAAGACATACATGGTATGCACTCATTGATAAGTGGCTATTAGCCCAAATGCTTGAATTACCCTAGATCCCTAGAACAAACGAAACTCAAGACAGATGATCAAAATGTGAATGCTTCACTCCTTCTTTAAATGAGGAAAAAGAATACCCTTGGCAGGGAAGGGAGAGGCAAAGATTAAAACAGAGCCTGAAGGAACACCCATTCAGAGCCTGCCCCACATGTGGCCCATACATATACAGCCACCCAATTAGACAAGATGGATGAAGCAAAGAAGTGCAGACCGACAGGAGCCGGATGTAGATCGCTCCTGAGAGACACAGCCAGAATACAGCAAATACAGAGGCGAATGCCAGCAGCAAACCACTGAACTGAGAATAGGTCCCCTATTGAAGGAATCAGAGAAAGAATTGGAAGAGCTTGAAGGGGCTCGAGACCCCAAAAGTACAACAATGCCAAGCAACCAGAGCTTCCAGAGACTAAGCCACTACCTAAAGACTATACATGGACTGACCCTGGACTCTGACCCCATAGGTAGCAATGAATATCCTAGTAAGAGCACCAGTGGAAGGGGAAGCCCTGGGTCCTGCTAAGACTGAACCCCCAGTGAACTAGACTGTTGGGGGGAGGGCGGCAATGGGGGGGAGGGTTGGGAGGGGAACACCCATAAGGAAGGGGAGGGGGGAGGGGGATGTTTGCCCGGATACCGGGAAAGGGAATAACACTCGAAATGTATATAAGAAATACTCAAGTTAATAAAAAAAAAAATAAAATAAATAAATAAGTCAGTTTTCATGGTTCTTACTCAATGAATCGGAAAAGGATACGTTAATCACAAAATCAGTACTGATCTCACTTTTGCCTTTCTCTCATGATCTGTAATTTATAGTAAATGCCCCAACACAATTATAGACAGTAGTAGTTCTTCTACACAAGTATTAATAGTTTCTTGAAATATATGTTTTTATCCATGTTACTTATTAATATTAGTGATGATACTTTTGTAATTTGATAATCAATAATTAATATTTTGTAAATTAATTTCAGGTTTTATTCTAGCAATGAATTTGAAGGTTACCCTGGAAGAAGAAACATCTACAGGTAATCCAGACCATTTCAAAATAGTATTGGTAGATAAACAAAGAGATAGATGACTAAAGTTGAATCATAACCCTTGGTAGATGTAGAATGTTACTTGAAGTGTGAAATGTCATAAAATCCACTTGTCAGTGAGAGTAAATAATTCAGAAAATGACATATACAAAATCAGCATAAAATCATATGCACCCAGAATATGAGCCAACTTATTCTGAAAAGAGTAATAAAGGAAATTCTTTATAGTGATATAAATAATAATTTTACATAATTATAGATACTTGAAAAGTTCAGAGTTAATTCAGGGCTCTTATTTATTTATTAACACGCACTTACTGAGCAGTGGCTGTGCCACACTGCTTTTACTCTTGTAGTGAGGACTTCACACTGTTTTTACTCTTGCAGTGAGCTTCCACTAGGGCTCACTTTGCTATAGACACTTCCATCCCTCTATTAGTTATCAATGTTCAATCCAACTGTCCTGCTGATGAGTGAAATAATAACCAAAAGACTGTTCTCTCTACATAGAAATAAAGACTGTGGTTAACATTGTTCATGCTCTGCTGTAAACCAAATAGCATCTTAACTGACCTGCACTGTAATTGCATTTCCTTTTAATATGCCAATATAATATTGGGGCTGAGATTTGAACATGGGTATGTTGTTCTCTGAACCATTACTGTTAACTCTCTTCTTCACATTTCCAAAAATCACACAAAAATTCCCACATGTAATCTGTAAGAAGAAAGAAAAAATATCCTCTTATTTACAGTCCTCAGTTCACACCCTGATACACACTTACCTTTCCATTGGGGATCCTCCTCTGCAGACAACAATAGCTCTAGAGTCCCTGTGTCATGCTCAAGGCTATCTCAGGAAGCTATAAGAGGAAGACTTTGGAGGTGGGAAAACTCACCCTGGCAGCCAGAATGGGCTCTGACACAGCCTGACCCTTGGCAGAGTACCATCCAGTATTTCCAAAAGGGGAATCTGGTGCAGTGTGGGATGAGATATACAGAAGCCTATTATTTATTAAAACTCATCACTCCATTCCAGGGCCACACAGAGGGTTCTGCTCATGTGAGTAGAGGAGTGTAGCTTGACCTAAATGAGACAGAGGAGGCAACCTCCCTAGACGGAGCTCCCAAAAGCCCATGTGCCCTGTTGAAAGAATGGAAAATGCAGAATGCATCTTCTTATTTCCAATTTGCTCATTACTAAAGTCCTTTTTCCAGATATAGAGAAGAAGAGGGATTCTTCTGCTAGAGTGTCTTGTATGTTTTGACTTGGAGTAGGGGAAGGAGAGAAAAAGAGAAGGGGGGAGGGAGGGAGGGATGGAGACAGAGACAGAGACAGAGAGAGACACAGAGAGATCTCTAACTATTTTAGAAGCATTTAATGGATATAAAAACACGGACTACCTCACTCCCATTGCAAGTGTTCTATAGCTCTCCCATTTCAGGAAAACCACAGAGGGCTTCTCCCTCAAAGCTTGTGCCTATTCAGGCAAAAATGGATCAAACATCAAGCTACATCAAAACACTGTGATTCCCCTCTACTTTAAATGATATTGGCAACAGAAAAAATAGAGTGGGTTTGATGTCAATATGTAAATTAGTCACTTTACATGGAGTAGTACATTTTGATAAATACAATCTCAAAATTTCAGCTTAGCTTTATTTTCATTCCCCTCTAGAATTAGCATTGGAAACTCTCCTCCGAGTAAGAAGTGTGTTACTTGCCATCTAAGGAAAGAAAGGTGCCAATATTACACAGCAAGTTTCAGCTACAAAGCCAAATACTATGCACTCATCTGCTACGGTAGGTGATGGACCTGACGTAAGCATGGCCATCCCCGTTGCCTCTGTCATCAGCCTTGTCACTCCATCAAATTACTTACAGTCTTTTCCTTTTCTGGGAACTTGTTATATATAAGAGTCTTATTGAATGCCCAAGACTTGTGGAAGGAAAAGAATAGGAAGGTGTTAGTCTCTCTTTTGCATTTGAGGAAACTGAGTGATCAGCTAAGGTGTATGCCTCTGTTAGGCGAGAGCTAGGGCTGCAGCAGAGCTGTCTGTCTCTAGTCCGCATCACTGAGGTGTTACATACAGACACTATCTACCAGATTAGCACAGAAGGAGAGATATCAAAACAGAATTGTTCTCTCTGAAAACGTTGTTGTTCTGCTTTGACCTTATTCGTGGGGAAAACATCAAGAGCCATGGCCAGAGACCTGAAGTCTATGCAATGAAGACAGATTATTCATCCAAACCTAGTTTCAATGAACGCAAAAAACAAATCTTTGTCATCCAATCCTTCCTTAAAAATCGGAAGATATTTTGAGTAACTCATTCAAATATTAACAAAGGAACCACGGTGGCACGACCCAGTAAGAATTTTCTGGTTGTTTAGACCGTGGTTTTATTCACAAATGATCTGCTATGCAGATTAGTTCATTTCGTGCACACGTTATCTTGAATAAATAATGAGGAATACAGGTTAAAATAAGGCTACAAACCAATGAAATCAGTGACACCTGGGGGGTCAGTAGAATCTCCAGTTCTATAATTATTGCCTTCTCACCCTAGTTAGCCCCAGTTAGAGTATGGGTAGCATACTGGGCAGGAAATTTAACAAAGTGTGCACCACCCTCCTATTTCTGATATCAACGACTCTGGCTCAGGTAGGTGACTTAGACAACAATGGAGCCGTTCATCCTTTGACCTCTCTACTCAGATGCAGAGGCCTCCTGTGGGTTTCCCATGACATGAACAAAAATTAAGGCCATCATGATATCACTTCCCTTAGTCCAGCAACCCGTCTCTAGAACTACGGCCACAACTCATTTGACTGTGTAGACGTGAATAAGCATTTTAACCCGAATGCTCCCATCAAGATGGCATAAGATGTCAGTTTGAAACAACACTTTCGTAAAATGTTTGGTCAGTGAAATCTTTGAAATGTCATGAGATTGTTGTTCGTGGCCATATGTGCTGACTGTGGTTATGGCATTTAAAGGTAAACATTAAATGTCCCTCCCAAGTTATATGCAACATTTCCCAACCCAAACTCTATATTTACGTAACATGTATCAAAAGCTTACATGTCAGGCACACAGCATCCTTGAACTAAGGATGCCTAGGCATCTGTTTATCTCTTTCTCTCCCCTGGAAGGCTGGGCGGGGCTGTTCTTTTTAGTCATTCTATTTGTGACTGTAAGAAGAGTGTCTAATAGAGTACACAGAGGCATTGCGAAGCTTCGAAAGAATTGCTGGCATCTAAAAGCTCTACCAAGATAGTTGTTTCTTGCTGTTCCATTGGCTGATAAAGGCACTAGGGTCACATTAACATACATGCATTTCTACTGCTACATACTCTATGTTTGAGTAATGCTATAGCTCTCTGGAAAAGCATGCTAACACATTTCATATCGCCTCGCTCTAGTGTCTACTTGAGGCTAAATGTTCCCTGAAGTATAGATAAGGAACCAAAGACTAAGCCCTCATCAAAAGTTGGTGGGAGAGTCCTTTCTAGAACTGGAATCGCCTGACTTTTCTACCACTCACCCTTCCTCGGCAGTATGGTAATTTCCCATTTAGCAAAAAATACACTGTGTGGGAAGCATCACATCGTCTGGTGTTTTTGAAGCTCCAGTAAAATGAGTCACTCCGCCATCATAGGAAAAACCTTGAAATCTTTCCCTTTAGGGGTAAGAGTAACGCCTCGTTATGTAACTTTCAAACTCTCCAAAGGACTGTTGAGCCCTGGAAGACAAGAATGCAGGTAAAAATCATATCCGTAACACAGATAGAACAAAAACAGTACAGAAATGAGAATTTTAGGGACCGATGCTGCATCTCTAGGGCCATGTCCTCATCCTGCTGTGTCATGGGCACTCTGTCGTTACTTTGTTTCTTAATTTAAGATAAGAAGAGATGCAGGTTTCCACTACTAAGAACATTTACCTATGAAAGCCCATATGGTGGATGTTAATAGATTAAAGCCTAGAGACTTAAACAGCCTTGTCTCCTTAGATTCTGGCCCCAAATGTGAAATGCATGTGTGCCCCTTTTGAAAACTTTGAGGAAACATTGACTCTGAGGAAAAGCTTTTCACTTGCAGTCTCTAAACACTCTCAAGTGTCCCAGACGGGCTGCTGGTTTCTGAGAAAGCCAAAGAAGGATCACTTTCTTCTATCCCCAGGTCATAATAAGAAGTAAGGCAGGAAATAAAAATATTAGCTTTATTATTTATAAAGGCTAGTTGGAAAATGTGGTGAAGGGAAGTTGTGTGCCTTCCAACATTGCAGCCCACAAGGACGTTTTTACAAATGTGGGTACCCTTATACTTGCAGGATTTGCCCATGGGGCTTGGCACTTAAAGCTCTAAGGAATAAATCAGAAGAATGTTTTCCACAGGGAGAAGGCTGCCAGGAGCAAGCCAGAAAGCCCCATTCATAAGCAGTTCTCCTTAGAACGCTGAGAAGTCCTTCTTCTGCTTTATTTGGGTCCAATGGCACAATTCTTGCAGGGCTCCCTGGAGGTAGAAGAAAATATTAGGAATGGCAAAAGCATCTATCCCAACCTCTATACATGTTGCCTTTTACTGCACTGAGTCCCTTGGTCAATGTACTCTTTAAAAGTAGTCTGGGTATTAGATTATTCTGTATTTTAGACGAGTAATGGCATTTGTTTATCTATGGACACCTCATCAAAACAGCCAGTTTCTGAACGTTGTGATACATTGTAGGCAGTGCCCTTCTGGATAGAGAGCAGCCATCTTGAGGACTAATTTATCAATCACTCATTACAAAAGGTGGTGGTAGCTGCCGACAGTTTACGTCCCAAGTCCTCAAGTCTGTGGAGGTTGATGTAGTAACAGACAGCACTGTGCTCCATGCTGGAGGATAAAATCCTATCTGTTGCCCCACTGTGACAATTCTTCAGACTCTCTAGCTTCTTAGCTAGAATCTCTGTGACAAACCCTACACCCCACCAGCCCTCATGACCCCATCCTTCCTTCTTTAATCCCTCAAGTAACATCTCAGTACCACCTTCCTCCTACCATAACTTACTAACCCCCGAAACATGACTTAAAATAGTGTATTGGAAAAGGAAGCCTTAGATAAAAATTTATCTGAGCATGTCATTGGATAAAAGATGTTAGCTTTTATCCACCAAAACAAACCGAACATTCGACAAATGAGACACAATCTAGGTACTGGTGAAGGTTACTTAAAAATAAACATACAGCTAGAACTTGTCCAGTGAGTGTGAGAACTTCCTAGAAGGCAGCCTGCAGCTTCTGAGGCCTTTGTGCATGGCTAATTAGGTTCTAACCATGAAGGTTCACTCCTGGAAAAGCTACGGTGCAGGTAAGGCTTCTCGCACTTCTGTTCTTTCATTGGGCTTTGACCTGATATGTGTGGTTTAAATGGAACTTAAAAGGCCTGCTTCTCTAAGGTAAAACAAAACAAAACAAAACAAAACAAAACAAAACAAAAACAAAAACAAAAAAAAACAATAGTACATAAGGACAGCAAAGAGTTAAAAGATGTGTTTTTTGGCATGAGTCATAGATACTACACACAGTCCTGGCTGACAGTGAACTGTTATTCCTAACCGTAGTCACTTTCTTGTTTCTGTTCTGCCCACAGGCCCTGGCCTCCCGATTTCCACCCTCCATGATGGCCGCACAGACCAAGGTACTCTCTTGCATCTAGAATACTCTGAGTTCTCTATCATGAGCCCTTTCAGAGGGCAGGTTAGTTAGCCACCCTTGACGAGGTGAATCCTCGATACCATGTTGTTGTCATAAAGTTCATTATTCCTCAGTTTGAGATATTGTTTGCTTTAAACCCAACCACAAGTACTTCTTGGCAGTGGGGCCATGACATAACAGAAATCACACCATAGAGATCGAGTCTTTCATCCCCCCTGGCTTTCTAAAACCAGAGAAGATTAGAATCAGAATGAAAGCATATCCGTACATCTTCTTTCTCCTCAAAAAAGAATTCCTGCTTTTCTAGGAAGAGGGTTTATTTTTTTTCTTTTTATCACCCCACACTGGCAAAAAATTCTAGACATGGCTTCTTACCTCTTGGATTCGGTTGGGAGCAGAGGGTGATTATCATTCCAGCTCTTTTGTTTGTTTTGCATTGACAACTGTATCACATTGTTGCCATGTATGAACGCCCTGGAATTTCCGGATACCTTGTTCCACTTTTGACTGTTGTCTTCATAGCTCGCCTCTACCTTGAATTTGCAACAGTGCCTAAAATGGTTTACACTTCAAAGATGGCCATTTTTGCTCTGATCAGAGTAATCCGAGTATTTAATTTTCTTGTGTTTTTCCTGCTGGTTCCGCATTATCCTCTGATTGGCCATTAAACAACACAAGCAGATTGGAGTTGCTGGAGAACAGGAGTGGTGTGGGTTAAGGGAATGCTTCCTGCCTTCAGCACTGAGGTCTACAGCTGTCCCTGGACAGTTGGCTAACACATCGGGACACTACTTGGGGATTAGTTTTGTGTCAGTTTAATGGATCCAGAGTAGGTGAAAATGAAGTCATGAAGAAAAGGCCACAGACTCTGTCTAGGGCCAGGATTCTGAAGTAGGACAGTGGATTTAGTTTCATTTTGAAGTTGTTTTAACCTTGATTCTAATAGGAAGTGCCCTGAAAAATAGGTTAAGTTTGTTCATAAGACATATTCAACACTGAGAGGACATTTCAAAGCAACACTACTTTCAAGTCCTGAATTTCTGTTTTAATAGAATCTCCATAGATATTTAAAGTTCATTTTATCACCACTCTGAAATATAACTCAACTTCCTTTCCCCCATAACATGAATTTCTATATCCTAGAATTTTTTTCTTGATGTTCTTATTATATTCCAGGCAGATACTAATCTTTTTAATGCTTTTGAAGTTTTATTACACCACTCTCCGTGTACATCATATATATTTTTATATTTTCTAATTCAAGAAATGACTCAAATTCCTTTAGAGAACAGATCCACCAACTTGTCTAATGAAACAGTATTCGTTTACACTGCATTTGATATTTTTCTCATTCTTCCAATCAAATCTCTGGGAAGAAGGCAGCTTGAGGGTATCTGGGTCTTTGTGGTTGGAAGGCACAATGGCAGGGGTTTGCCTGCAGTCAGGGAAGAGAAATAATACAAGAATGAGACAAAGTAGATCAGTCTCTCAGTAACTTACTTCTTGAAAGCCTCTACCTCCTAAAGGTTCTAGAACCTTCCAAAAACAGTGCCAGCAACTGGAAAGCAAGCACCCAAACACAGGAGCCTAATGGGAAACATTCATATTTAAACCATACCATATGCTTACCACAAATATAAATTCTTAGGTCTTCCAATCAGGTAGATTTTAAATTGTGCTTGGCAATCTATACTCTTGATAAAGATCTAACTTTATCTAGTTATTTTATATCAAATGCTGTGCATTATGTTTCTTTTAAGTTGTTTTTAAACCCACTGTCCTTTTCATTTGCTGTCACCAATCTTCACTCAGCAAATATTTTTTTGAGCATTTACTAAATTAGGCCATCCATTGTAGTACTATTTCTCTAAAACGATGGAGACCAGATTGGGTATTTATTCCTACCCTTGAAGAGATTAGAGATTACTGGGTGATGCAAATGTATGAGCAGGCAACAATGAGAAAATGAAATTCAGTGCTAAGAGAAAGGAAATACAGGATATACAGGAAACAGAAAGGCACACAGGGAAAGCCCCTATCTGGGTTATGTCAGGTAAGAAATGTATCCTAATGGCATTCTTCAAACCTGAGATTCTTGGATAGGAAAGAAATTGATACTATTCAGATGACTGGCTTGGTTGGTGGACTGAAATGGTTGCTTTTACTCACAAAGTACTCACTGTAGAGAACAGAACTTTGAGGAGATGGTGACATTTGTTTAACATACTGATAGGATATTTGGATGGAACTCGTTGGCCTACAGTGACCCGGTTTGGGGATCTGAATGTCAAAATAGCAGTTGTACTGAAGATTACCATCAAGATGCTGTTAACTTATGGACAACTTGGTATCAATGGCCTTAGAAGTGAATGAGATGGTAAATTTAAAAAGTGAGCACTTTTTAGAGCAGGTTCTAGAAGACAGGGGTGGAGGCGACAAGATTAAAGCAAGGTAGGACCTGCGTAGGAAATTAATGGGAGTTTGTTTGTTTTGACAAAGCCACCAGTACTTCTAGTGCATTTGTCTGTGAAGAGAGAAGAAAGGTTGGCTACTAGCTGGGAATAGATACTGTTCTGTAAGACGATACATATTTGTTGAACGTTGACTGAAGAAATTATGAGGCTGAACAAGATTGCAGAATGCTAGGTGTAGAACATAACACACATCTGCAATACCAACACTGAGAAGTAGAAAAAGGGCATCAGAAGATGAAGACTAGTCTGGCTATATACATATCCTGTACTGTCCAAGCCCCAAGAGATAGAATAAGAAAGTCCCTGAAAGGTGGGAGGAGATAGGGTTCAGAAATACATGAAGAGATTAATCTCCTATGGTGGGAAAGGATGAGGAGACAATGGTGGTTTCATGAAAGTTCGAAAGCCCTAAAGAAAACAGTATGTTTCATTTCCATGCAAAGAAGAGAATCATTTGAAAGCAGCGGATTATGCTTGAACCAGATACTATGGAAACCCAGAAGAGTTGGCACTTAATATTGAGGGCCCGTCTGAAGCTCAGTTGCTTTGGGCATTACAGGTCCTCATTAAACTAAGCAACCGTATGACCTCACTTATCAGTTTCACCACAGATTCTTTACAAAATTTAATTAATATGAAATACATCACTTTAGTAGGACTTAAACAAAAACTGAATATAAGACCAATAACTTTTAAAGTTCAGTTGAGATTTGTCATAATAAGGTATGTATGAACATATGGACTATGTGCTTCATATCTTTTACCAGACCCTCAGTAGGGGAGCAGTGAGACTAGAAAGATTAGCAAAGGGAAGAAAGTATATGGTGAACCATATCACCCCTTACAACATGACAACTTCTAAAGCACAGCTCCACAGAAAAGTCCAGTTGCCACCTCTCTTACCATAGCTCTAGGAAGTTCTACTTGTACTTTAAGAAGTAGGGCAACTTTGTGCTCTCTCTTCCGGAGAACAGAACTACAGAGGCATTGATTAGGTTTTTCAAGCAAGCCTGGTACTTCGTTCAGTCATAAAACTTGAAGGTTCATTAATTAGCAAGAGAATAGCCATAAAGTTAAAAATCGTACAACATGATAACACCTTCCATTTCCAGTTTATGTGGTCAGGTAACAAGAATATCAATCATGGGTCCATTACCACGCTCTACATTCTGACCTCTGACAGGATTCATTTCTGAGGGAACGCCACATACAGACTCCACACGAGGGCAGGCAGTAGCTAGATTTCACTTAGATGTGTGCGTTTGATTTTTGTGAGTCCTAACGTGTAGTGTGTCACGTGTATTTCTTTTCTGATGGGTTACCCAAAGCTAACGTGAAACTTATTATGTCTTTTGTATAAATCATATCCAAAGCTTTCCTACGTGTGCTAAGATTAAATATAACACATTTTGGAGCAAAATGCCATGAGCATATGAAAACAGAGCTCTCCGGGAAGTGGTTTGGCAAACAGAGTAGTTATAAGTCTCCAGTTCACTGTCTTCAGTGACCGCTTTTCAAAGAGATGAATGTAAACAAAATCTTCAGGATTTATTTTGTAGCAATTACCATATCTCACAAGTCATCTACTTCTCCCTTTCACAGAAAAAAAAAAGATCTAACTCTACATATTGTATGAAAGACTAATTTTTTTCATGAAGATGTTAGTATCAAATTAAAACTTATTTCAAAGAGCTTTCTTAATATAAACCCATTTACATGTATTGCCAATCTATAACACTCAGTGGATCAACTGATTTATTCAGTTTGAAACATTGAAAGTGTGAAATATCGCTGAGCTCCGTATCAAGAGTAGCTTTTGTTTTGTTCTGAGGGAGGGTCTTAGACTTTCAACTGGGCTAATCTTGAGTTCACAATGTAAAGCAAGCTGGTCTTGAACTTGCGAAGTTCCTTCCTTCTCAATCTCCAAGGACCGGAATTTTAGGCAGGAGCCACCACTCCTTACTGTGAACAGCAGCTTTTAGATTTTTTTTTCAGACACGAGGCACAATACTGTGTGTCTAGGTTAATCCGATATAACAAGGAAAGGTCAAGATACGAATATAAAAATCTCAGAAGCAATATTTAACTCCTCATGCTGAAACACTTAGGCTTGCAGTTGTGTTACCCTTTCCCTGAGAGGGGTCAATTATCCAGAGGCTGAATTTCTCCCTTTTGCTCAACTCTTAAAGAAATGTCACCTATTCAGCCTCATGGCTTCAAAATGAAAAACTGCAGTCAGATAGGGGACAAGATGGTCAAATAAGCATTGTAGCTTAAAATGCTAAAGGTGTTAGGGGCTATGAGGACACTGGTCAGATGTGAAGTCCTCACACTCCGGCATCTCTACTGCTGGCCGCATCATGACTGCCACTGAGAAGGACCATAACAGACCCTTATTCAGTCACATCGTTGTCACCCGTACAAGCCAAAGGAATTTCATGAAAGAAATTATTTATGTAAAATTATTTATTTATTAGTATGAACTGAAGATGAACATTATATTCTTTTTTTTTTACAAAGAAATACAAGTATTAGAAGAGAACAAAGAACTGGAGAACGCTCTGAGAAACATCCAGCTGCCTGCAGTGGAAATTAAGAAGCTTGAAGACGGTGGAATGAGTAAGATATTCTAAAAACGTCTCACTTACAGATGTGAAGGTGAACACTTGGCTTGCCTAAAACAAATTACTGAGTTAACGTCATAGTCCAAGCCATATGATGTAAGCTCTCATTTAAAATAACCTTTCCCTGACAATATTCAGTTTTGTTAAACATTTTACTGTGATTATAAATACAGTTGAACGTCTACTTTTCCATAGCTCCCTCTCTACATTGACATTTTTTTAAAAAAAAAAGAGAGATTATCTAATTTTAATTTTAGAATAGATGCTTGTAGAGCAAGCAAGTATTTTGAGGATTTATAGTCATTTGCAAATTAGACCTGAACGAGGTAATAGGGTCTGTTGAAAATACGTTCTTAGTCCTTAATGATTTCCTGGGTTGCTTTTGTAGTGCACAGTGTTAAAGAAAATAACATGCATGTGATGGAGTAATTATTTTCCCTTTTTCTGTTTTCAAAGCTTTCTGGTACAAGATGATTCTTCCTCCTCAGTTTGACAGATCAAAGAAGTACCCTCTGCTAATTCAAGTGTATGTAATATTTTGTGTAGTGTAAAAGCTATTTACTGAAAATATGTTGGATGGAACACACATTTATGAAATAGAATGAACCATTCTCCTTGGTAACAGTTCCTATTGATGCTGTTTTTATATATTCCCCCAACTAATCAGAGTAAATAAAATATGGCTATTTAAAATAGATCAAGGAAGTTTTGAGATTTGAGATGGACTTGCCTGCGTATGCTGTGCTGAATTTCCTTGGGATGGCAAATTGCCGAATGTGTCAGAATACCTTTGAGATAGAGAGATTGCAGCCAAAAAAAATAGTGTAAATCATCTTAACATCTTATGTAATTGAGTTAGAAACGAAATAAAGGAATGGAATACATTTAGTGGAATCACACCCAAAATCAGGGCTGACCTACACACAATTTGCTTAAAACACCATGCATTTTTTTTAGTATATCTTATGTCTGCTTTTAGCAAGTGGCAGGTGGCAGAAATGACGAAAAACCCACACATATTCCTTGAAATGCCAACCCTAGATGTATCCGTTTTGGGGAATAGGAGAGGCTGTGTCCCAAAACAACTTCCTTGTAGCAAACCTCTGGGAAAAGCCTGGTCTCTTCTTGATTTAGAACCAGTTCTAATGTTATTGATATTGAAATTTTTATCACATAGTGGGACTGGGAACTGTTGAAATCCATGCTAGGCTGCTGAGAAAAATGGATTTTATTTTTTTTAAATAATCAATTTTTTATTTTTAAATTAATTAATTTTTATTTTCCTTTAGGTATGGTGGTCCCTGCAGCCAGAGTGTAAAGTCTGTATTCTCTGTTAATTGGATAACTTATCTTGCAAGTAAAGAGGGGATAGTCGTTGCCTTGGTAGATGGCCGGGGCACTGCTTTCCAAGGTGACAAATTCCTGCATGCCGTGTATCGAAAGCTGGGTGTGTATGAAGTTGAGGACCAGCTCACAGCTGTCAGGTGAGCACCTTTTCAATAAACTGTCCACACACAACAAGTGTGGCATCACTACCTTAGATCCTACAGGTGCCCCTGAATATGGTGGGTGTATCCTGCCACCGAGCCCTACTTTCAGTCATGTTTACTGTCCCTAATGACTTCATTCTTTTTTTGCTCTGACTCACTGACTTGGTAGAAAATTATTATTAGTTTTAAAGGGATCTTTTGGGTCAAATATTGGGAAAGTTGTTCATGGAAAGGGGCTGATAATGGTGAAGAAAAATGTTTGGTAGAGCCAAGACTTTACAACCGAACTTTTATTGATTACCATGGCCCACAATTGAAAAACGAAAAGAAAAATGATTATGTAACTTTAGTGATGGCCTTCAATAAATCGAATAGCTTAATGTAGTCAATTGTCAGTCTTCCTCTTCAGAATTGGTTCAGGTTGTCTTCGGCACGGCATGTCCTAGGTGCTGGAAGTTGATTTGTGAATAATCTTGCTGTCATATTTTACCATGCTACCATAAGAACAGATGCCTATGTTCCTTTTGTCAAAAGGATCCTGCTTTCATATAATGGATGAAATATTCTGAAAACATTTAGAAGGAAGGCAGATCTAATTTCTTTTTTTTTTCCCAGCTATATTTCTAACCAGAGTTAACGGACCCATCATCTTGTTGGGATCTAAAACAATGTTGTCAATAAAACTCTACTGCACTAGGGACAGTATACACGGTTGCCCCAGACTCCTATTCCTATAGAGTGAGGAGGTGAAGCCAGTGAATCCGAGTTTACCAGTCTGAATGCTAAAGGCTTGCTGACTGGTTGCATTGTAACTATAGATGATTTTGCACATGTAACAGCTAAAGGCAACAAAGATCAATTTTAAATAAAACTTAGTACAATATCTCTTATCCCCCTCAGTGTCATTGATCTTAGCAATACTGATCAACATATACAAAAGAGATTTAATTTAACACATATGGAAAAGGTCCAGACAGCATGTGTAAGGGATATTGTTTATTATATTTCTGACTCTAGTCAAAGCAGAAACATTTAGATTCATATGTAACTGATTTTAGGACTAGAAAGGCAGTCATGACTCATACACTCTGATGTTTATTTCATTTAGTGAGTGGCCACTTACCCACAGACACAATGTGTTCAAGTGGAGCAGTGAATTTTAATAAAAGACAATAAATTAATGACTACATTGTTATGCAACATCGAAACTTATAATTAATCCCTCACTTCTCGGAGGCTACGTGATCTTTGCTGATCCAGACTTGATATTTTTGCTATCAATTTATTTGGAAGAATTTTGTCCAGTGAAGAAATGATTTAAGATGAACTCCACTGGGGCAACAGAGGATTTTGTATTCTGTTTTTGTTTTTGTTTCGGCTGTGTTAGAAGGCAAGTCTAAGACCTTGTAAGTGTTAAGCAACCACTTAACCTACTGAGCTAAATTCTCTGCTTAGTTTTTCTGGACTTTGATGTGTCCAGTGAAGAGTAGAACACATTCGTCAGCCTTGCAGCTTTAAGTCTTTGGGTGTTTTGCTAGAGGTACAACTTGGGTCTTGTCTGTTCATACTTAAACTATAAAAACACCAAGGAAATATAAACCAAAGATGTTGCAAGAGCTTGTAGATAAAAAATTATAAATCATGTCTTTAAATGTCTTCTAAGGTTGATAGAACTATAGGGCAGTTTGTTTTATCTTTGGCTTAAAACAATCATAATTATACAGCCTACTAACAATAAACTATGTCATGCCATTTAAACCACTGATTTACCATCACAAATAATGAATTCTTAATTTACTCTGTTGAATGAAGTAAAAGTATAGATCTGAAGCCCATGTAAGGACCTTAACGAAAATTGTTATTTCTGGCCTTAAATCCTATCTTGTATCAATTTTGCAGTAACACTAACTTGTCTTTGGTACTTGCTTGCAGATGTAACAGAGGTAATAACTGGTGGCCATTACTTTCCCTGAACCTTTATTTTCTAGTATGTTATCTGGAGAATGCTTTCCTGATGTAGGGCAAGCATACCCACGTGCTCAGCCACTTAACAGTGCATGCCACGTTTCATTGTGTGTCACCATATTACATTCCGTACAAAGCAGTGCAAACTGGCAGCCCTTGTTTTCCATGCATTTAAAATCTAAGGGTGCTTTAAGGGGAGGCATTACTGTTAGATGGGATTTTTAACATGCCTCTTGTAGAGCAAAGGTCACAGAGTGGCTGCAAGGCCCATTCAAGCAACACATGCGACGGTGCAGAGTCCCTCGGCTGGCCCTAGCTTTGTTTGAAATCTCTGTTACATGGACATGTAAAAGAGACCTAAGGATCCAGCTCTTCCCGAAAGGAAAGGCTAAAAAGGAAAAAAAAATAGGATGATATCGAGAATGATTCAACTCCCTGTCTCCCAACTTGACCTTTTAGGAATCAGATAGCAAACACCTAACCTGAAGACTGTCACTCTCGAATCAACCCAGAAATGAAATTGTTTTCCCTGAATCTCTTAAAATTTTTTATATAGGTGATTTTCTATGTGTCAACAGAAAACTGTGTGTGTGAGTTTGAAACAGCAGTAAGTACTGGTCAAGCCAAGCTAATAAATGCAAACCAAGTGGAAAACGGAGGAATAGGAGACCAATATCACCTTATAGCCCGCCCGTGCATGAGAATCTCATAAGGAACAGATGGTAGCAAGTTCACAAGCGCTGGAGGAACGGGAACACGGTTTCTTCAGGCTTCTTGGAAAATGCCACATTTTAGACAATCACAAATTTTCAGAGATTATCAGCTCCACTCATTTGGAGTATAGTCAGCATTTTATATAGTCCCGAAGTCTTAATTTTATGTGATTTAAGGGTTAATGATGAAAAATTTTAAGAGAAAAAAATATATATTATCATTCTTAATAGTGTCAAAAAGAAAACTCAAATAGCGTAATCAGTTAGTAGGATTCAAGATGATCTTAACCCAGAGTCATTTGTTTTAAAATGGGAAGGATATATGAAGTTCAGTTTAACCTCTGATATTTAAAAAAAAAATACCTTTTTCACGTATTACTTTACTGTGTTGATTAAACCATATTATCAGTAGTTTCTGATAACTCACCTTCCAGGAAGCTTTCCAGATTTTGAGGATGAAGTTTATAGAGCCTTGTTGATCTCAGAAGGCTTGTTTTATCTAGCTAACCTTTAACCTAGTCCTGCCACGTTAAGTGTTAATGTGTCATTTCCATGTTAACCACTAAACTATCATTTCCTGCAAATGTCATCCTTTCAGAATAAACCTAGCCAGGGAGCCGATAAGAATTTCCTGTTTCTGTGCATCACCTGTTATTTGCTTTGTGCCCCAGATGTAAGGCAGTATGATTGTTAGCTTCTAGGAGATCATAAAATCATGACCGATTTTATGGCTCAGAACTGTCTTCCAACACCAGTAGTGAGACTATCTTTTAACAAGAAAGCGAACCTCCTCGTCTCCCATTTTGATTTTGAAATGTGTGGGAGAATGGCCGAAGGGCCACGTTCTCGGCACGTTTGCTCGCTTTCCCTTGATCTGCTTCCACACAGGTAGCAATTTTCCATTTGCTACTCCGTTTCTTCCCTGTACACTCAGTGTCCTTCAGAATTCGTGTCGGGTAAGCTGTGACTAACGGGGCCTCTTCCCATCTGTTTGTCCCGGGCATTTGCCCAACTCCTCAATGCGTCAGAAACGTGCATGCTGAGTCGATGCAATGAGCGAAATGGTTGCTATAAAATCCCTTTAAGTAATTCTACAGAGCTGGCAAAAAGGGCTCAGAGGTAGAGCATTAGTATAGTAAACCTAAGGACCTGGGTTCAATTCCCAGAACAACAAAAGAAAAGAAGAAATTCCATTATTCCACTAACAAAAGAGACACGCATGTTCTACTTCCAGAAAACTGACAAGAAAGGCATAAACAGAAAGCAGAGGCCACACCAATGTGTTTTGGGGGCCACGCCTCCCTGGGTCCCTCCCTTCCATCTCCCTAATGTGGTGTTCTCCAGGGCCCACTCACTCAGTCACCCCTTCTTTCTTGCTTCTGATCCCTATAAAGTTTTCTTGGGGCTCTTAACCCACTCTCCCAGTGAGTCTCATTTTCTCTAGAATACTAGAGAATTGAGGTATAAACGAACGGCAAACATTGCTTTGGAAGCTTCCCGGGAGTCTTAAAGGTTGTTTTTATTATAGTCTGTTATTCCTAAAGAAATAAATTGTTTTGAAAACGTTTTAGAAATGTGATGGAGCTGAGCAAATCGTTTCAACATTTTTTTAAAAGGATACATGTAGATATAGTTAGTTGTTCATACCATAGTAAATTGGGGAGGGGGGCTCCTATTTATGAACAGCAAGAATAGATTTTTCATTGAATAGGACCTAGAATCAAAATGATGGTTATCAACAACTATGTAAATAAAGTGATACAAATTTAATAAAAATTGAATGGGCAGTGAAACAAAAACCCTTTCCAAGGCCCAAGGATTTAGAAATTTGGTACTAGTAGTGATGCCACTGTATTCTAACGAGGTAATCTGGGGACAGGCTTTGCTAACTGACAAGATTCAAACACTGGGCCTGAGGACACTGGGATCACTAAGGATGAAGAGTGGAGTCTAAGATGAGCCTTTTATCCTCTGCAGAAAACAGGACACTATTATTTTAGCTGTTTGTAAATCCAGCCTTATTATGCATTTGTCTAAACAAAGAGATGAAGCGTTTCTATTAAAGCTTTGGATTAAATATGCTTGTGTAATGAAGTAAATGTCATGTGTACACAATTAAAATTCTAAAAATTTGTTTCTTTCACTTCAGAAAATTCATAGAAATGGGTTTCATTGATGAAGGAAGAATAGCCATATGGGGATGGGTGAGTTGTTTTATGTGTTCTCTGCCTGTTACTCAGTTCGGCAATCCTCATTTTCGAAAAGTGTTCGCTCAGAAGGGTTTTTTTTTTTTTTTCACGAAATGTCAATGTTGCAACATAATTTAATCTGTCAATAGAAACAGTCAATTTGGATAATATCAGCTTTGAAGTGGTGGTTTTAAGTGTTTGTTCCTTTTTTTCCTGATTTAATTTTCTTCTTTGTGTAGCAAATGAATCCATAATTGACACATTTCACTTGGTTTTTAATACTAAAGTATAGCGTATTGAAACACACTATGCCCTTCAAAGGCTTGCTTACCTCTCTGATTTTGGATTTAATATTTATTTTATGTTTTGTATTTCATTTCCATAAAAATCTGAGCTAAGGGTTGACATGATAGGAACTTTTGGTATGAAAGTTGCTTACTATTTATCTGGAGCAGTGTGAACCTAACAGAGCTGTTAGGCGTTTTTGTTTTTGGGGAAAACCAAAGTATCCCTGGAGACCCAATGTGAGTTGAGTATAATTTGAAAGGAAGCATTATTTGGCTCCCTACCTGTTGGTCATGGACATGACACTCCCCCACCTGTCAGGGTTTATTAACAATAAACTCAGAAATGAGTGGCAGAAGTTATTCACTATAGGCAATGAAGTCATTAGTCACTCTAGAGAAATATTGGGGAGAGTTAGTTTGCCCATCATGAATTATGATAATTAATTACATCCGCCCATCATGAATTATTATTGTTGCCCCTTAAAGAAGCCTCCGTGCTTCACTTTTTGGTCTGAATGTGTACATGTGCAAGTCAATTTGCATCCGGTTTTGCTTGGTTATTGTCTTGGCTACCCTCTGTGAGCGAGGCCTGCACACGATGGAGGGGATAAAACCCAGCACTGAAAGGAAATCTGCAGAATCCAGCTCAACTCCCAGCTCACTGACCAGATGAAGGGCTCTGAGGAATTTGGAGAAAGTTGTTCTTTCAAGCCATTTGCTGCTTCTCAAAACTATCAAATGTTAAATATCTCAGCAGGGTGGGATTCAGCAGAATATTTTATAGGGAAATATTTCAGATAAGACCTTTTGTACTATCCACTGTTGTGAAATTCCTAAAGTAGATCTTTGACAGAGTTTCATTTTAAGCAAATCACATATAATCATTAGCATTTTATTATTTTTTTCTTGAGGCTCTGAGTAAGCATAACTAAAACTTTCCATTTCACTTACGGAACACGGTTAGGTATTACTTTGGTAGAGAATCCTCTACATGGGCTGACCTGAAAACCTACTCATCACCCAGAAGTACATTTATAACAACCCAGAGTCCTCCAATAAGAGCCGCTTACCATATCTGATTGTGTAAATGCCATCAAAAGAAATCGTATTTTATATTCCCTGCACTGCTGACTCTCTCGCATGGCCATGACCATGAAGCATGCTTGTAAGAGCACATTTTAAAGAAGAAAGCAATGAGTGGCTTGCCAATTCAGTCCATGCCTGAGTAGACCCAAGAAGGTTGGACGAAACAAGGTGTTTAAGCCACAATGCTATGTTCCTCTGTATATTGGTCCTTCCAGCTTGGGACATTCCACTCTTGTTAACGCATACATCTGGTCTCTGATATCCATTTCTTCATCCTCATAAATTATCATTATATCTCAACTAGGTCCATGTTAAGCAATTTTTTTCTGACATAATCTCATGCATTCCAGATTACCTTTCAACTACCAATATATCTGAGAATGACCTGGAACTCCTAATCTTCCTGAATCTACCTTCCAAGTGGTGGGACGACAAACATACACTACTTTCCCCAGTTTTGCATGATAGAGTTCTACCTTGACAAATCATATCCCCAGCCCTCATGCTAGGTTCTTCATGGATAAAAGGGTGAAACAGCCCAAGATTTGACTTTCATTTAGGGGAAGAATGTAGAAAAACAATGATTTCTGAAGAGATATACTTGTGCACAACATCAGGAAGAAACATGGTTAATTGTGGCTGGGAGAGCTAATAGAGGCATCAGATATGAGTCAACATCTTTGATGGACAATAATAGCTTAGTAAATAGATAATCCAGAGTGTGAAGATCACATTTCTTCTGGTCTTGATAAAGTAAAGACGCATGTGGGAGTTGGTCAAGTGTATGCAAAATTTGGAGATGCCTGGAGAAGTAAGTCATCGATAACAAGGACCTAGCGGGCCACACGAAGGAAAGTGTGTGTAGCTTTTTGTATTCTGTGCCATTGTGATTGTCTTTTAAATGTTAGTATGCCTCTGAGTGTAGCCTTCACCCATCAATATTCTGTAGGTCATTGGAGCAAACTCTGGGGTTTCAAGCATGATCTGGTTGCAGAATTTGGCCACTTGCAGCCCATTTTTTTTCTAAATTTTATGTTTCAGTTGCGTATCTGTCGTCTCTCCTTCAGGACACAACTTCCATGGGCATCATTCTTAATTTACTCCAAACTAACCTTATCATGGTCTAAACAAGTCTTCATCATCTCTTAAGATCTCATCATGCACTGAGTCATCCAAATTAGAAAGCTTAGAAGAGTTGCTTCTTATCTTTAGACCTCTCTCTGAGATTCTGTTGATCAGTGAACTCTTTTTCCACTTCAAATTGCTAAGTAGCTATTACTATCCCAGATGACATTGCTTAATTTGAGCTTCTTCATGAGTCCTTAAACCAGGACTTCTCAAATGTTAGGTGTATGCCTAACCCAAAAAGTTTATTAAAATACAGCTTCCAGATCCTTACTACAACAGTGTCTACTAAGGCTCAGAATTGGCATTTCTGATCAAATCTAGAAATTGCTGATGCTTTTGGTCTATGAGCTTAGGTTGGGTAGTTTCCAATTAAGTTATTTTAATTGCTTTTTAACTGACTTTGGGAAAGCCTCAACAACTCCAATGTTGTTTAAAATGTTGTCATTCTAAAGTATTTTTTGACTTGCTTTTTTGGTTTTTCAGTCATATATATATATATATATATATATATATATATATATATATATATTCAACAGAACATTCAGTAACAAAATACAAAGATACAATAAGACTAGGCACAAACCTTCCTATCAAGACTGGACAAAGTAATCAAGTAAAAGGAAGAGAGTCCCAAGAATAAGTAAAGAGTCAGAGACACCCCAATGCCCACTGTTAAGAGGCCCGCAAAAACACCAAGCAAACAAACATAACATTTATGCAAAGGACCTAGCATGGACCTATGTACGCTTCATTATTGCTGTGAAGCACCACCATTTTTAATGTGTTATTTTTCCATACTCCATGGTGATCACAATATAATAAATAGTGACTATGTCTCCTTGTGTCCCAGGTCCTGGGCAACCTTGCTCCTGTCACCTTTTCAATCCTGTTTCTCCCAGATCTGATGAATAGCCAAACTACAGTTGTGTTTTGCTGTTCCTATGACAGCATAAACTTCCTAGCAACGCTTCCATGTACTTCCTCCATTGCTCACCCTGACCCTCTAAAATGGAAAACCACTTGTTCCTGAAGATCCAGCCCAATACAAGAATCATAGTGTTGCTTTAAGTCTGTACTCTTCTTAAAGGAACAGCCATCTGCTTCTTCCACAAGTATTGAGGTTCTTCAAGAGAATGGATTGTATCTTTCTTAACAGCATTTTTTCCTTCAGATATTCAGCAAACATGCAGCCATGTCAAGCATCTCTGATATTGCTTAGACTGAATTTAATCCTGTACCTTTGTGTTCTCCCAAAATTTGTCTCACTCGTACCAGGAGAATTTCTTTTTTTCAGGAAAATATTCTATGCTCTAACAGTTTGGGAAATAGATGTTTACTTAGAATAGTTTATTTTTGGCCCCATGGAAGACTAAGAAAGAAACTTTTAAAATTTTTTTGTTTAGCACGAGTATTTTATTCTACAATTATTTATTCCTTCTTTTCCCACAAATGCATATTAATAGTAGTTTTGTGACTCTGTCAATGGGAAGAGCTGTTGACTTTAATAAAGCCACCTGTGTTGGTGTCTTAGAAAGATAATGTCATAGGATAGAAGGTGGTCTGGGAATAGAAAGCAAGGCTAGAACATTAGTACTAAGGACAAATTGCAAATTTCTGCACTGCAATTAGCCAGAGGAACAGGCATTTGGAAGAGTCCATTGTCTTATGGTTCCCTTAAAAACTAGTAAGTCAGAACCTATTGGAAACTGGAGATATGAAAGAGGAAGACGTTAAGAATTGATCATAACAGATTCTCAGCTGTTAATTTTCACATTAGAAAGGAAGTTGTCTCCTTTCCTGGATAATATTAAGCATTTGTATAGCCTGCTAAATAGGTCATGTCCAATCCAACAAATGCTGTCTACAATTGGTTTGTCAATAAATTTCAAATCCTACATTTTCTTTCCAGATACAGATTTTTTTAAAAGAAGAAAGGAGCATTGTTGGCACTACTTTTCATTATGTGGGTCACATGACCAAAGATTTATAGCCCTCATTTTAATCAACTGCAAAATATCTGTTATGTCTCCATCATGGCGTTTAAGAAATGCCCGTTCACTATAATGCTTTCCAATTGGGGTTGGTTTTGCCTTTGGGCCATTTGCCAATACTTAGAGCCGCTTTGGGTTTTTACTCTAGAGAAAGGCTATTGGTATGTGGGACAGAAGGCCAGGAAGAGGTTTAAATGCGCACCACTGCTCAAGAGAGCCTATGACATGTGTTAAAATCTTGAGTGCAATGAAAAATTAAGGCAATTATTCTTACTGTTCAGGAACAGGGAGAGGTTTGCGTAAACTATTAGAAAAAGAAACTACATTTGCAGGCTTCGCTTCGCTTTGTTAGTGAAGACCCAGCCAGGTGGTGTTGAATAAGCATCAGCTCATTATTTAATCTTAGTTCCTTTCTCTTGCAGTGACTAATTATAAGCGATTTGAATTGCTATGTGAGAACGATGTAAATGTAGAAAGAGTACACTTCTAATGAGGGACCATGCTAAACTATATTACTTCTGCCAAGAGAAGTTGCCCTGGTGTGGGGGAAACAGGAAATGTCATGGGTTGCTAAGGCAGGCCTTCTGGGTTTGAGCCCTACCTCCGGTTTTTATTGATTCTACAGCTACTGTGTGAGATTCAGCTTCTCCTTTATAAAAATGCATCAGCGATTTCTTTCCCTGGTCACTGTGGGAATTACAGGAGATAACAGTGGAATTATGTATTCAGTAAATATGTATTTTTATCCCTCCTGCATATCAGGCCATATTTTCAGTGTTGGGAATAGATCCATATGCAAAACAAACAAAACTCTGTACTCAAGAAGTTGGAGAATAGTGGGAGAGGAAGATAAATGAGTACAATACAAAATGTTGAGAGATGGCAAGGGATATTCAGAAATGCAAAGTAAAACAAGAAAGGAGGGAAGTGGAGAGCTGGGTGTAAGTGAATGGTTTGAAACTAGAAGGCTAGAGAGGCTGTCTGGAAGTGAGTTAAGACTTGAAGAAGAGGCATGAGGTGTGAGGCACGAGGCCAGCTGCTTTTAGGGCGAAGAGTTGTCCAGATGGAAAGTCACTGCCGGTGCAAATGTCCTGAGGCCAGATCATGTTTCCACGGTTCTGAGAACATGTGGGAGACAAAAGAAGACAAAAGAAACCAAAAGCATGCATAGAAGGGGCTAGGGGTGGGGGCTGGATGAACAAGGCACACAGTGTGGAACAACAGTCCTCAGCCATAAAAGTGTTGGCTAGTTAGTGTTACCATTGGTAGGTAAAATGCCCCGATATGTATGAGCATCCATACCCCTGTTTTAAAATTCTGTGCCCTTCCAGGGATGATTCTAAAGGCATCCTTCATGTCAACAAAATGGCAAGGCATCTAAGTGCAAAGGACACCATTCTAGAATTCTCCTGGCCAATCTGCTCTGTGGGCACTTTTCTTACAGCAACCTCCCACTCCACTGAGGATCCCCACTCATGAGAGAGCAGAAAAAGTCAAAACGGGTTCTTTTCTACCCCTCTTTATTTCTACAATAGAAATAGCTTTTCCAAGATGCCTGGGGATTTAAAGTCGAACTTCGTGCTGTGCTACGGATGCAGAATGAATTTGCTATTAGTAGACAATATTTGCATTCTATCTGAAAACAGAAAAAAATATACATATTTGAGCAAGGTGCTGTAACTTAATCCCTGAGTTGGCACACATTAATAATGTGTAAGGTTTTGAACACGGATGTTTGAGAAGATTTCACTGTGTACTAGGGACTACAATGTCATATCATGTATTCTCTGTTCTGAAACATGGAAAGCAGAGGGCACACCAAGTGTTATTTTTTAGTAAACACTCATTTCCCACAAAACCTTGAACGACGAAGGTCTTAGGTTTACTCTGCTCTCATTTGAAAATGAAACTAAAGAGGAAGGGAAACCTTGCCATCCAGGAGCAGTTCTTGCTGTCCTTCCTACTAATTAAAGCAAATTATTTTCATAAGTGAATTTGAAACCACATAGACAATTTCACTTACCAAAATGATTTTTGAACCCAAATGTGCCTTCTGCTCTTAAAATCTATTTTCCCTTATTAAAACCTAGTTTAATTCTCCTCCAAATATAAGGAGGCCACAGTATAATCGGAGCAGCCTATTTTATTCTGTGGTTTGCAGCCAAAGACCCTCAATAAAATTCCCCAGAGATGGAAAAATCAAACCATAAACTACTTAGAGGATTCTTCACTTAAGCGCAAAATGCAACAGAATTCTTAGCTGGGCTTCCACTCCTGTATTTCATGAGTTTTAACAATGGACCTGCTTGTGTTTCTCTGCTTCTCTCCTTTACCGTCTTCTTCCTTGCACTGCCTCCTGTTCCTCCTTAAAGACACCAATTTTCTTTCTTTTGGGCTGCTATGTCAGGATTTCTCAAAACTGCCCATATCCTCCATAGCACACAACCCCAGGCATGTCAGAATCCCTCAAAATGGTTTGTGTAATGACATAGCCTACAACTCCAGCCATGTCATACTCATAAAATAGGTAAAACAGTAGCTTCAAAGTTTACCTCACAGGACTTTCGTGAATGCTAGAAAGCATCTTACATTTACATTCTGGAAACAACTCCTCCTTTCTGTGCATCTCTTTCAAGTAGAATCTTGGTTGGTTGGTTGGTTTGGTTTTTTGTTTTGTTTTTTAATAAAGACCTAGCTAGAAAGATCCAAAAGAAAAAAAAAGAGTTTTGATAATTATAAGTATCTCTCGAACATTGCCTACTCTTTTCAGGCTTTGATCAGGCCATGAATTGCTTTCTGATTTATCAGAAATAAAGTTATTATAGTAGTTTGCTGCTGATGTAACTGGTGGGCGTTTAACCTATTCTACAAGTGATTTCAGCTCCCCGCCATCTTATTGTGTGTAGACTAACTTTAAAAATACAGAGATGCCTTTGACCATGCATCTGAGGCTCACCAATAACAATGTCTCCACAGTCCTACGGAGGTTATGTTTCATCCCTAGCCCTTGCGTCCGGAACTGGCCTTTTCAAATGTGGTATAGCAGTGGCTCCAGTCTCCAGCTGGGAATACTACGGTATGGAAATATTTCATAAATGCTGCCCATGAAAACATTTAGCACATAATTACTTTATATTTGAGGTTGCTAAGAAAACCAACTATGCAGTAAAGTTCACCCCAGCATCACTGGGGAAAATATAAAATCTATAAATGAGGTTGCTCATGTAACTCATTATTATCGTGCTTTAACTTTCAGTGGTTAAAAAGAAAAAGGACTCTTCACAGATCCTATATATTTTCTCCAACAAACTTTGATCTCTTATGGAAAAAAATAATTTTAACACCAGAGCCAACTCTGTGTTTGAAGGCATGTAACTCCAACAGTGGTTACTTTTGAGCATTTCTTTTGCAAAGTCAAGCCAGGGCCAAGGAATACATCTTTATACCTTTATTCTGCACTGTGGGAGACAGCACCTTTATTCACAAAGCAGAGGGAATATGTATATATATATATGTATATATATGTCTATATATGTCTATATATATATATGTGTGTGTGTGTGAGTGAGAGAGAGAGAGAGAGAGAGAGAGAGAGAGAGAGAGAGAGAGAGAGAATTATATTATATATAAATTGGGAGATAATCCATTCCTGCGTGTGCCTGTTTCCATGATTAACCCCAATGTAGAATGCTTATCTGTTTCTAATAATTGTGCATATATATGCCTTTTGCTATTTTTTCTTTTCCACACTGGAATGACAATGAGACATTCATACCTTACAGAGAATCTTTATTCAGAAAGGTATGTGATTGCTGTGTGTTTGAATATGTGTGTGTGATGTTGAGACAAGTAAATCTGGGAGACATGTTTTTCATCCCAGATGAAGCAAAATACTAGTGAAGAGACCAGAGGAGGTGGATTTTGCAGTTTATTTTCAGATATAATGAGGCCGTTCCCATCTCCACATCCCCCAAGGAGAGCAAGTGGAAAGAGCTTAGAAGCAGCCTGTGAAAGGAAGTGCTTAGATACGCATGTTTCCATAATGTTTCCGCATTGTTTCTGGAACCTCACTGAGGTGAGCTGCAGAAGTGACACCGTCATTGAGACCAACCATGGCATCCGTTAAAACAGGAGTGTACCTCAGAGTCTCCACCCGGGAGAACCAGAGGAGGCTTACCAATGCAGGAGTTATGTAATCGTGAAATGACATGTATAAAGTGGAAATAGCATGTTCCTGTGTCTTTTTCCAGCCTCTATCTACACGGAGAGATTCATGGGCCTCCCAACAAAGGATGATAATCTTGAACACTATAAAGTAAGCATTTCCCATGGTATCTAGGTCACTAATTTATTTCGAACGTGTTAAGTAATTTTAAAACAGTGATTCAGAGTTTGCAAATTCAGTTCTGGATCCCCAGGCAAAAATTATGATCTTTTGTTAACTGGAAAGCATCACTAGAAAGAGAGTTTACTCTTTGGGGATTCTATTCTCTCTCCTATCTCCTCTCCCCTAACCTCCCTTTTCTCATCTCTCCTCCCCACCCCCAACGCCTACACAGCTTGAGTGGGTATCATTTATGCCTAAGGTCTCACTCATATGTAACATATGACACATAAACTTTCAGCTTCTCAAAGTAAGAATCAGATGGGAGTAATGCAAATGCCGATGAAAATGTGTTGCTCTGACTCTTAAATATTTATCAACCAAAGCAATACATAATTTCAGTATTGGTGCGAAGTCCATTGCACAATGATTTAGCTAGTTTTCTATTAGAACTTGCAGCAACTAAAATGTTAATTTTTCTCCTTTTCCAGAATTCAACTGTGATGGCAAGAGCAGAATATTTCAGAAATGTAGACTATCTTCTCATCCACGGAACAGCAGATGGTGAGGTTTAAGCAAGGCTCTTACACATAAAAATACTGAGCCAGCATCACTTTGTTTAAGAAACATTAAGCATCCTCCCATGCCTGTGCTCAGGGTCAGTACCTAAGAGTCAGGGACACTTCCATATCTGAGCGCGATCGCTCACTGCTGACAATGTCAAATGCATGACTGCATAACTGTTGGTGTTCATTTTCAGGCAGGGCATTGTCACTCTAGGCTTTCTGGTATTTAGCGGCACTTTAACTCTCTCTTTCTCTCTCTCTCTCTCTCTTTCTCTCTCTCTCTCTCTTTGTTGCAGATAATGTGCACTTTCAGAACTCAGCACAGATTGCTAAAGCTTTGGTTAACGCACAAGTGGATTTCCAGGCGATGGTACATGATCCTGCTTTACTCTAGTTCGTGGCCTTTGACTACCAAGCTAAAGGAAAGGGTGTGTGTGTGTGTGTGTGTGTGTGTGTGTGTGTGTGTGTGTGTGTACACCTGAAAACATGACTAGAGAATAGAAAGAGCGGAGTATTACTAAATGAATCGTGGACTTTTTTCTGGAGCCCCTCAAGGGCCCCACGTATAGGCTTTGTATAGAATAAGATAGTTTACAGGATTAAACACCCCAAATATCTAATAGTTCTGCAGTCCTGGGGCAACCATGTAGGCACATGTTCAGAGTTCCTACAGCCTCGGAGGCTCAGATCAGCTAACAGTTTCAGTCTATTCAGGAAGAAACAATTGTAGAATGTTCCTAAAATCTCAGTGACTGCCTGAGTTCCTGCAGGTCCGTTCAGAGTTAGAGAGTCAGTTCCTCTGTGTACGCTCCATGTGTGGCACATGTGTTCCAGATAGCAAGAAGAATGCAAAATGAGATTAGAGGAGGCAGTAAGACCAACAGTGGGGACAGTCATTGGTAACCATGTTCTCCTCGCTTCAGCGAATATATTTTCTTCTTTTAATTACTTGGATAGGACAGGACTTTAGGAAGGGAGTCTCTCATCTTCAAGTAAAGTTTGGATTTTTAAAATGCAATTTACAAGGAGTGAGATGACCTTTTCTGTGGCCTTTGTTTATTCTGACTTCCTAAGAGAAATTCAGCTCTGTAAATGTATAGCATTACATCATGACCCTTGCACACTTATGCCATGAAGACAATAATCTTACTGGAATCTCTCAGATTCCAACAATAAAGTTCAAAGTTATGTTATTCCCCTCTCTTTTTTTCATTTACATGTTTTGAAGTCCTATAAAATGTATTTATGGTTACATATGGTATACTACATGATGGGCTTTTCTGAAACAGAGAATTAGATTTACAGGCCAAAAACCTTGTGGAATTTTTGAGCTACCATGGTCCTAGGGAAAATTGAATATAATGCTTCTACTTTTCAAATGAAAAACCCAAGTGCCCAAGAACCAAAGTAACAGACCTAATGCACCAGTCCTCGGACCTAAGTCTCTTGATTCTAATCTCTAGACTCCTGTCCATTAGAACAGCTCATCCTTTAGAATATAAAACCTGCAGTTAAGGAATACAAAACAGTACTGGATGTTAATAAGAACTCTACTTTTGCCTACTCCAAATGTTCACAGAAAACAATTTTATTCAAGGGTTCTTAAAACAATCTTCCAAAAACATTAGGAAACTTAGCCTGATTTTAGAGCACAGGAAAGCCAACGCTAGATGGTTTCTGTGGTGGTTGTTGTTGTTTTTCTGTATTTCTTTTTTAATTGGATATTTTTTATTTACATTTCAAATGTTATTTCCTTTTCTGGTTTCCTGGACATAACCCTCCCTATCTCATCCCCCCTTGGCTCTAGGAATTAAACATGTTTTTTCCTTTGTTTTGCAGTGGTACTCTGACCAGAACCATGGCATATCATCTGGGCGCTCCCAGAACCACTTATACACTCACATGACCCACTTCCTCAAGCAGTGCTTTTCTCTGTCAGACTGATCCAATGCAAGTATTAGCACGTAGCACAGTGTGAAGGCTTCATGTGGATGACTTGGACCATGAATATTGTAAAGGCCGCTAGTAATTTAGGAGGGCTCCGAAGTTTAGGCTGGGTATTGTTTACATTTTCTCATGCTCCATGAAAGGAGAAAAAAGGGGGACCGTGCCTTTCGCTTTGGACTCAATGATTTGTCACCTGTTCATTTGGGACAGAAATAAAGTCATATGCTCAGGTGGTTATGGTGTGTTGTTCGTGTGCACTAATTTCAGGCTCTGCGTCATATTGTGAGATATGCTCCCAATAGGAAAAAGACCTGCATAATACATGGTCACAGAGTAGAATACAGTGTTGGATTCTGTAGTGAGAACCCCAAATACGGCGACTAATAGCACTGTGTATAGAAAGGTACAGTTCAGGTCACACAGTGAATCAAGTCTGAGATGTCTGCACTTTCTGCTGTACTTTCAAGAAATGCTTATTAACTTTAATTCCAAAGATCTCTCCAGCATATCCAAATGTGTTAGATGAGGATAAAGCCAAACTTTTGAATTTGGGTTCCTTTTAAGAAATATATTAAATCTGGAAGTGATCACTTTCAATCTCTGTAGAATTAGTAATAAACTCTGCCTCAGATTCGCAAATTATTAAATTAAACTAACAAAGATAAAACGGACAACAGTATCTGAAGGTGGAAACTTCACATCTGTAAGGTCTCCCTGGAGTTTTACAATCCATCTAGTCTTCATTTCGAAGACTAGAAAGCTACAATGTCCAGCATTGATTAGAAACTTTGGGCAGTTTGCCAACTATGTGATTTCCACAGAAATTTTTTAAGCCACACCAGGACACCAGAAGATACACAGGAATGACTTTGAAAGGATCCACCAAGATGATGTCTAGAAGGTATGTTTCCCAGCACCAGACTTTCCTGTGTTCTCTCTCCTCTCCCCAAACTTAACTCTTTCTTTCTGATTACAAGGTGCCATGTCTGAAAGCCTCCTCTCATTTCTACATCTGGAAGAACCAATCAAAGCAAGGAATAGATGGTTGTATAGTTCATAGATCACAGGGTTTTTTTTTTTTTTTTTTTTTTTTTAGATTTTTTCCCCCAAATACTTCTCAATCCTTTCTACTACCCTGTTTTGAATCATGCTTCTCACTCTGGCCACATAGCCTCTCCTCCCACAGTGACAGAGCTGCTGGGAAGCAGGGAAGCTGGAAGGCACCTTTACAAATCCAGACGGCCTTCTCTCCCTTCACTAAGTGACCGGTGTCCCGAGCCACAGAGAATGCTGCCCCCCTCAATTTCAGTTAGGTATTTCCTAGTGGTACTCTAAGAATTGCAAACAAGATGACTCTCGGAAATCTTGTTACATCAACAAACTGCACACTTTTGTGGTCTTACCCAAGCTATTTCTATATTAATAGATAGAAAGTGACTTGGAGCCTCAGACCTATGCTTCTGTCCTCACAGGATTGCCAAAAGACAAATCTATTCAGGCTGTTTCCCTACTTTGAAATCCCCAGGGAGTCTCTCCACGTACCAGTGAATCTTTAAACTCAACAGCCTGATACATGGAGCCTTGAACAATCTTTCTCATAAATCTTTTCCCAAGCCTTTCTCCAGTCACCAGCCTCCATAAGATCTGAATTTCTTCCAACATAGCATATTTCTCCACATCTCTATACACTGTGGAAGTCTACTGTGGCCACTAACCATTGGTGGCTATCTTAAATAAATAAAAATTAAATGCAATTAAGATATAGCGCTTGAACCACACCAGCACCGTGGAGTTGTGGTCCATACAGGCTAGTTATATCACCACAGAGAGCAGGAGTGAGCAGTCTATCCTAGAGTGGCCTGCACAGTCCGAGTCCTATAACATACTAACAGAGAGAGCTCATCAACCGTTAATTGAGTGCACATCTCTATACTCACGGGGGATTGAGGTTCTCTACATTGCCCTTGATAGAGCCAAGCTGGAGCCCCTGGATAGAAACATCCAGGACCTCCTCAGGGCTTCACTATGTATGTTCACTCATTAACAGGTTCATTCGACAGACATTTGTAGAATCTGGCTGTGTACCAGACATTGCGATACATGAAGGAGGGAACAGCAGCGGTTTCCCTAGAAATTCTTTAGTGTTCACATTTTCTTCTGCTTTACCAGATTCTTCTTTGGGCTTGGAAAAGGAGAATGGCAGTAAAGGACTAAGGGGGGCTGTTTTAGGTTAAAATACCAAATGAAAAGGATGCCTCTAGAACTCTCTATCTCTTTTATTCTAAAAACTATCATGTAATATTTCTATTTTCTACATTTTACTCTTGGATGTATTAGGAAAGGAAGTTCTAATGTTACAAGCTGCGTATACAAAATATACACCTATCACAACCAAGAGATTTTCCCCCCTGTGGTACTAGCCACAGAACTACTTAGAAAACTTTCAAAGTTTTAAATGATAATCTAATATTCCTTAGAGAGAGTGGGGAAACAGAAGCAGACCCATGAGAAATTTGGTTAAGCTTCAGACGAATAAGGAACTTCTCCTGGTATTTTGACTTTTTATATATCTCTACCTCAGAGTACAAAGTGTGTTACTTATTTCCTCCAGGGAACATTTACTGACTCCCTGTGTTGGCATGGAGTGTGTACTTCAGGGGTTATAAGGATGAATGTGTGTGACAATCTCCCCATGTGTAGGCTGTTTCAGGAAAGGCGACTTAACGAATCTGATTCTCCCAACATTTAAGCATTTTTTTCAGAAGCTGACAGATCTTTATGCAAATGTTTTTGCCAAGCTGTTTGTAATGGTGAAATTATACTTTGACAGTAACTCTTTAAAATATATTAAACCCAGCTAAGGTTTTTTTGGAAATGTTGCCAATTAAGTGACTTTAATGAGCTTCTTGATGGTAACGTAATTAAAATTCAGATGTTCTAATTGTTAAAAAAAATTAGTTCTGGGGAAGTAAAATAAGCAAATGTAAAATGAATTAGGACTAATTTAAACGGTGATTATGTGGTCTTCTTAGAAGAGTCTACCAAAACAATGCTTTCAATTATGCTGTTTGTAAGGAAGGAAGAAGGTACCTAACAGAGATTTCAAATTGGATCAATAAAGCAGATTCTCTGAGTTTATCCAATAAGGCAGGCTAAAAGACTGTGAGTGCAGTAAGTCCCTCCCAGTTTGAGAAAGCTCTGTTGCTACCCTTCCTCCCTCGGCATAATGGACAGGAACCTTAGCTATTTGTAGTGGGGTAATTTTAGTTCAGAGAGAAATTAGGGCCTGGACCTCACCAAGCTATTCAGGGAGAAAATGATTTGGCTTGCAGAAAAAGCCCCTAATGACCACCTGCTCAAATCATTGGCATGCAATCTCAGCATGCTGGTGGCAAACACTTCTTTTGACACACAGGTAATGTCTTTGGCAAGCTGGAGCGGTATGATCTCCTGTCGTTCGCTTCTAATGAATGCTCAGTTACTGAGTACTTTCTTTAAGAGCCTGCTATTATACCCTGTGTTTTAACAAATATTTGCTGTGATGGCATGGCATCCTTTGCTCTGTGGTTATGGAAAGTCTGTGTTCTGTGAAGGAGAGAGGCACAGTCAGGCCGAGGTCTCAGCAATGGCCTGACAGACCAGCCTACTTCTTCGATAATTACTGTTCATTGACCTGCTAAGACGGAGTCGTCTGCGCCAGTCATTAATTGCTGGGAACAGGGATGTTTCTCACTGCACTAGAAAGTAAACTTTGGAAATGTATGTCTTAATGAAACATGTAACAGAGCTTGAAGCTGATTGGTACTTTTTTTTAAATCCACTCAAATAGGATTTAGGTTGATATTGAACAATCCTTTCAAATAGACTTTGAATGTGTTATAAATGTCTTACGTCACATTTACAATAAGTTACTTTTCCAACATTAGGAAGTGAGTATTTAAATACATTGTATGGAACTGTTAAAAGAGCTAATAAAACTTTTAAAAGAAATTATAACTAAATACTGATTTTTCAATACGCACAGCCTTTGGTACCCACAGAAAATATTACTGCTCTCTTACTCACTTTAGAAAATTAAAGCAACGTTTTGCATTGATTCATTAATTTTCCTACCTCCTCTCTGATTCCTTACAAGGGAAATACACATAATCATATGTCCCATTCCATGGAGCTGATTGTAAGCGTAAAATATTTACTATTTGTAGAACTAATGGTGTCTAGCTCGTAGGAAGAAAGTGTTTTGGAGGTGTTTATTTAATACATAAAAACACCTTTCATTGTTTTAAAAAATGAACTGTTAAGAAATTAATTGAGTCTGAAGTTGGGCTTTTTTTTTTTTTGTCACCTCAGTGAATTTAATTCAGGTTAGATGCCTTGCTTGTTTGTACAAAGTTCTCTAAATACTTCTAGAACAATGGCCATTTAAGAATGACTAGCATTAAGGATATAAGTTTCCAAGAAGGCTCAACTGCCTTGGTACTTATCCAGGATAAGTGATTCACTTTTACATCTTAGCAACTATCTGTCTGAAAAGCCTAACGTTTGATTCCTCCTCTCAGGTCTGGTGTTTGATAATCACCTTTGAGGAACACCAACTATCAGAGCAACATGCAGGTGGAGGCCTTACCTGCACTTCCGGTCTGAGCTATGACACACTGCAGAGGCACTTCCGGTCTGAGCTATGACACACTGCAGAGGCACTTCCGGTGTGAGCTATGACACACTGCAGAGGCACTTCCGGTGTGAGCTATGACACACTGCAGAGGCACTTCCGGTGTGAGCTATGACACGCTGCAGAGGCACTTCTGGTGTGAGCTATGACACGCTGCAGAGGCCCACTTTGGTTTCATTCCTCAACCATATTCATATTTCTGCTGTAGAATCCAGGGTCTGTCTTACCCACTTACCCTTCGGCTGTATCCTCATCTAGGTCTCAGCTAAGATGTCGCTGCCTTTGAGAGGATGTCTCTGTTCACAAAATTTAATGTTGCTTTTGCCAGTCAGAGCCTTTCAGCCACATTTCATACTTTTGCTTTCTTGACAGCACTTAGAAATATCAGAAATTATCTTGCTTATGTGTGCGTTATTTTTTCCCTTCCAATACCTGGAGCTTCATCTGTTATTTCATCTCTCTACTGCACCTAAAATGAAGAAGGAAACCTCAATGGATACTTGCTCAGTGATTACCCACATCCGTGGCTAAGGGGACCCACAAAATTAGAATGTCTTTTTAAGACCTTCCCAGAGGACATAGTTTAGGCTTCCTAGCATGTAACAGAACTTTGTTGCTGCCCTCAAAGAAGAGTAGAGAAGAAAATTCCTGGGACATCTGTGGCCCAGAGCAGAACAGGGTTAAGGAGGGGGTGAATCTTATTCAGAGATTAAAAAAAAAAGACATCAGTCTTTTAAACAAAAATAATTTGGATTAGGAAATAGAAACAGCCTACTGCATTGTCCCAACTTAGATGCTGCTGCTTCTTGATGAATCACCAAGGGGACACCACACACTGAGGACACTTGGCACAAAGTGTTCAGACTGTAAGACGTCAGATAACTATCTGAAGGGCTATTGAGGAACCCCACAGCGCTCATTTAAAATTACTGCTCTTCTCCAGTTTCTCTTCAGGATGTACGAATCTTTACCTTTTAACTAACACTAATTTTAAAAACATAACTTGTTCAATAAACATAGTTCAAGTACTAAAGTCTTAGTTTATATTATAACACACTGCCATGGCCCTTTGATAGATCTCAAGTTTGCCTCCTAAAAATTTAATTGGTTCTCTCTTTTAAATTCTGATGATAATGTGAAGTCATGAGAAGCAACTCAGTGGAATGTGTCTTCCAGAAGCTGCACGTTGTGGGTTATTTTTTTGTCATTGGTGATTCAACCCTAGTTAACTGGACTTTCTGAGATCCCACTGAGGCAGATGAAGGTAGCTTATCCTCCTGAAAATTGTTAGAGTCCAATTAACTGTGTTCTAGGTCTTCTGTTTAGGCTAGAGCTCCTCTCTTCCTAAGACTGTTATTCCCTCCATCTCTACGCCATAAGGACAGATTCATGGCTTTCAAATCAGATGGGATGCTAATGGGTCTCACTAATTCTCTATTTTGGGGATGTGCTGGGAAATGCTTCATTAGCTACCAATCATAGATTCCCAAGGAATACCAATGTGGAAGTAGTTCCCCCACCTTAGGCAGCATTGAGAGAAAAATATTTTCAATGGGTTGTGCTCACCATTACCACCATCATCACCATCACCATCACCACCATCATCATCACCATCACCACCACCATCATCATCATCATCATCACCCACATCTTCCTGCTGAAACATATTTAAATGCTAGTTGAAATTTTATTAGATAAACTCTTAGACAACTGGGCATAAAGTTCTCTGTTAAAGTAATCTTCAAGGTCATCTAGGTAATCAGAATGAGTTAAGTTACCCAGTGACCAAGGATGGTCAATTACAGTGAGGACCCTGCAAAATAAAGTTGGGAGGTTGGTGAGCTAGTGGTAGCATCTAAGGGTATGAGAACTGCTGTCTCCCACAGCTGCTGAACGAAAATAAGGGTCTGATGTTCCCAGACCTACCCAGTTTCAAAGAGAGAAACCAGAAGGGTGGGTTATAAATGATACACAGATATCAGTTTCTACGCTAAGTAATAGTGGATGTAAAACTATAGCTGAAGCTCTATGCCCATCAGTCTGATATGAAACTGCAGATCTGAAGTAAAAATATATGTTTTTATGATATTTAAAAAGTAAATTATGTGTGATTATGGGCTCATCACCTATGGGGCCATGGACTCCTGACTAGTCCCATATTGTCATGTGATTATCTGTGCCCCTTGTTAGATATTGTAGAAGTGCACAGCCCTTCAAGTTACATGTTACTGTCATTAGTCCCATACATGGAGGAGTTTGACAAGGAGAGGGACAGGTGGCTCAGGTGCAGTGATTATGCATGAAGTTCCCCACAAACATATAAAATTAAGAGAATCTAGTGCCTAAACAAGTACAGAGTGTGTAGTAATCTCTTTTTCAGTCATTATTAGAATTTAAGCATAGTCAATGGAGTGTCTATTGAGTGCTCAGTAAACATAGATAGGTTGATCTGCTAATGTAGCTTTACACTGCTCTGTAATAAGTACTTCAGGGTCTATAGCTTGTTTCTGGCCACAGCAAAACTGTGTGTGTAAACAGGCAGAGCTATTCCCTATGCAAACCCCACTCATGCTTAGACTCAAAATGATATCAACTTTCCAATGATCCTGCCATCTCTTCGTCATTCCATAGTGTCCTTCCTGATATCTTCTAACAAATGTCACTCTTGCATCACACACATTCCCATGCCTGTTCTCCTGCCAACTCATACACTACAACCATGGAAACATGGGTGGGGGAAAGGCTGGGGGACATGTTCATGATATCATGGCCCCCAAATTGGCATGGGGTATATCATGCAAACCACGCTCTGACTGAACAAAGAACAGGCTACAGGCAGAAGGAAGACTGAGTGTGTACATTTGGAGCTTCAGTTCTTCAGACTACATTTTTAGAAAGCAAAGATAAAACTTCACAAGAGTTCCTGGAAAATGTCTTCAAGGTTAGGTCTGACTTTTTTGTTTCTTTACAGTTATCAATTTTTGTTGTAACAAAAGCCATGTGTACCTACAGATTGCCAAAGTACCTTCAACATTTATCATTTGCTTTTGCAAGTTATAATATCAAGAACCATAAGATGTTATTTACATAATCTTCTTAAGTGAAAAAGCCAAGTCCTAGGAGAAACGCAGTATGAATTTCTTCTATAAGATCCTTGATGTCTTTAGATACCTTTGTGTGGATTATTTTTAAAAATAATTGTGAATTTTTCAAATTTTTATGAGGTATAACAAAAATTCCAAGCAAAAACAATTCTCACATCAGCTTTGTGTCGAATTCTCCAAAAAATATGCAAAGTCATAGAAACTATGTAAGTATGGTGAACGAGTATAACATTGAACATTATATACAGGTATATGTGTTTGTGTAATTTTATATAGTCATGCATTTTATAGCTATATCTACGTATGTATATATGAACATACATGAAAATTGTTGCATTTCAATAACAAAAAAATGAACATAATTTTTAAATAGGCAAAGGCCTTAACTGAACATTTCTCCTCAATAAACTTGTCTGTTAGAAAATACGAATCAAAAACCCCAATTAAGTACCCCCTGGTTATGGGTACAGAAGTGATTTCCATAATAACCAATGGAAAACAGCCCAAATATCTATCAAATCAATGGTGAAAGGCTGAGTGGACTGATGTAAATGTATATGTGTACATATATATGATATATATGTATAAATTACATGTATTTACATGAGTGTGTGTGTGTTTGTATAGAGAGAATACTATTTGAGCATAAAGCTTTCACATATCACAATATGAATAGTTATACATATTAAATGAAAGAAGTCCATTGAAAGCTTATTTTATATTTCGCTCACACAGAAATGCCCAGAATAGGTAAACCCAAAAGGACAGAATTCAGTTTGGTAGCTGTCAAAGAGTTGGAGGGAAGGAAATGAAAAGCTGCTTACTGAACATGAGCCTTTAGTTTGGAATGATGTAAGTGGGCAGACAGCAGAAGTGTTGGTTAGAGTAGTAAACACCACTGGCCACTGTTCTAGTGACTTTAAAGGGGTAGTGTTGTTATGCAAATTTTACCTAAGAGTAAGAGTAATCCACAAAAACTTCCATGTCATCTCTTTAAACAGTACAGCAGAGTGTTTTCTGTAGAAGAAAGGACATTCTAGACATCTCCTGAATAGTAGGCACGCTAATGGTTTGGGGATAACTATTTTGATTTATTCTTCTTACCAGGAAAAAATCCATGACCACCACCAAAAGATCAATTTCCTTTATAATAAGAGAAAAAGTTATGAGTTAAGTTTTACTTACTCTAAACATACCTCTCTTTGAAGCAAAGAAGAAACTTGTAATATTATTGCCAATTTTTTTCATCCCAGGACAATGTTTTAAACCCTATGTGCAGTTGGATTACCTAAGCATTGAAGCCTTTAGAAACTCACTTCTCAAATTCCTGTGTGAGGGTCTGCCAGCCCCCTGATTACTTTTCCAATGAGTAATTCTCATCCTACCCCTGACTGTTCCTGTCTTCAGTCTAGACCCTGGAAGTTGGATTTCTAGTCCTAAGTGCTTCCAATGCCTTCTGTGATATCTTTAGTTGCTGAAGGCAAAACAAAACATCGCAATCAAGTCATATACTAAACCTGTGACTCAGGCACCTATAAATGAAGCCTTCATTGTCCCTTGGGAAAGGATTTAGAAGTTTCTCAGAAAGATGAACATTGAATAATCACATAATCTAAAAATTCTGCTCCTAGTTATTTGCACAAAATAAAGATCTATCCACACCATATCTTGTCCATGAACATTGAAAATGGCATTGTTCACAGTAGTTTAAAAGTAGAAACAATCCAAATATCCCTATCAAATGAGAAACAAACAACCAAAACACCGGAGTATACATGCCCTGCTGTATTATTCAGCCATATAAAAACGGACTACTATTTCCTGCTGCCATGTGGGTGAACTCTAAAGGTATTATGATAAGCAAAAGATGTCAGTTATTATAGGCTACATGGGAGTGGTTCCAGTAGTGTGAAAGGTGAAGCATAATCTAACATATAAATATAGACTGACAGTTGTCAAGGGCTAGGAAAAGGAGAAATGAGAAAGATTGCAGATGAGTTTGAGTTTACTTCTTGGAGAGATGGCAATATTCTGAAGGCAGCATTGAGTCTGAAGTAGTCTCTAACTCTACCCAGAAACATGTGATGTCATCGTTTAATGTTTTGAGATCTTGCACTTGGCTATCTGACATCTATGAGTGGATTTAGACCTAGATTGGATGCTAAGGGGCTTAAAGGCTGCGTAGAATAAATGACAGCTTTCTGTTCTCAGGGACTTGCTTCTCATTCATGAAAGAAAATCCTGGCCTTAATCAACAAAAACATCTTCCATTCCATTCAAACTATTGCCTTTAAAGTACCTGGCCTACATTTGAGTGTCAAGTGAAAAGCAAAAATAAATTCAATGAATCTTCTGTCTTGGTATTATGGGCTAGCCACTAAAATGGATATTATATTTTGCACCACGATGTTCACGCAAACGTACTTTTGAATTTATCATTTTTCCTTAATCATTTTCATCAATGTCAACTGTCTCATATGATACACTTCTGAGGACCATTGATGTCAAACCATACATTCAGATAATCAGTGGAGCATGTAGTGTTTTGTCCTGTCATGCTTTATGCCTAGAAGCTATGACAAAGGGATCCAGAAAGAATTGCAACGGTCAAAGTCATTGATTTCTTATTGACTGGCTTAAAGGATGTGGACGTCTACAGACCAGAGAGATGAGATAAAGCAAGAGTTTCTCTTCGACTTCGGGGAAAGCCAGCAACTCATATTCTATTGTGATCCAGCAACAGGAAAATATTTTGATTAAAATGGAAAGGGAATCTTACTGAATGCGTGAGAGGTAAGTCTAGCTGTTCCCTGCATCACAGCAGCCAAGATGGGACCTCTCAAGGGTCCTTCCAGTAGGAGATGGCTAAGACTGGAGAACTTCAGCCACAGATATGCCTTGACCACAGAACAAATGACTTCGGTAGTTCATTACAGAGTGAAAACATACAAAAATCATTCTCTGGGTTCGAAATAAAAAAAAAACTCTAAAGGATAAATTGAACTAAAATAAACAGGGTTCTATTTAAAACCAGGCAATAGGCTGCGTGGCTTTACACAACATCTTCCATAATTTTATCACTCCAGTGGCACCAGAAAGCTGGGTCTCTCTTCACAATCCATCTGATTACATGTGACTTGGCGACGCTGAGCCAGTCCCAGGCGGGGGCAAAGCTGATCACAAAGCGGGATGAATAGACAACAGTGTGGATGACTTCATTACATCTCCGTATTTTTAGTATCCAGATCTCAAATGCTACATTTTCTAATGGCTGAAGTTACTTCCTTTCTGAGAAGACTTTGAAAACGACAATGTTTTAATTGGTTCACATTAAAGCCTCTTAGAAGCTTGAAGGGAAAAAAAAATCTTTCCAGATGAGCAAGAGGTTGAATAAATGTAATGGCATATGGTTTGGCTTTTTATAGCTACAATATGCAAAAAATAGTAGCATAGCACATGTATTCAATGATATATATGTATTTATACACATAAATATATATTCTGCTTATACATTATGAGATAAGATTCTTTTGTACAAATGTGATTTTGTTTTCTTTCTCTTTTTTGTTCGCTTTAAGAATAAAAATAACAACTGAAACTTAGAACAATTTTAAACATCTCATTATACAAGGGATCTTACAAAAGATAAAATCAACGACTGTTAAGCCATGATGCCACACGGTCCCTTGTATAGACTCCTAAGTAAGTTGTCTACAGGGGCTCAGAGCCTCAGGGCAAGAAAACTATCCATCCGTCTTATTAGCGAGCTTCCCCTCCTCCACGTGCATCCTCCAAATCTTTCCAGATGGATGGTCACGAACTGATTCTTAAATATCTCTCATGAAGGGTATTTCTCACACCCTCTGGCTCACTTACAAACCCCCGGAAGCTCTTCCTTTGCCTTCCCTGCATCCCACCGAGTCGCCCATGAAGACATGAAAGACATCTGATCGTTACATTCTATGAACTGATTTAAAATTTTTCACTGTTTTCATATGACCCTCATTCTAGCTTTTCTTTAATCTTCAAAGCCAAAAAAAAAAGCCAATTGACATAAGCATTTCCCTCAAACATCACACATTAGGTTTTGTTTTCTTTTTCTTTTTCAGTCTTTTGACAAAACCTTCTTATGGAGAAGGGTATTCTCACCCACAGGGGGCTCTTTGCTATCCTATACCTGGACTTCACATATTTTACCTCCTTTCTACTCAGTCACTGAGGCGGCACACTCTTAATTTCCAAAACAATTTGTGAATTGTTACTAATATGTCAGCCCTCACAAGTGTCTATCATAGTTTCCTCTTCACTGTTTGGCATGGAAAATGTCATACATATGCCATGTTCTGTAAACAGATCCACATAAGACATCAGTGATCTGGACACTACCAGCATTGCCTGTGATGCTCTCTATGCCTCCACTTAACCCTCACACACCTTTATATTATATATAAAGTATATATATGCATATATACATATATATACATACATATATACATATGTTTTTAGGTATGTAAATATCATTTATTTTGGGTTGGCTCTTCTGACAATTATTGCAGTAAAGGCTTTTTTTTTTCTTATCAGAAAATTCTACCCAAGGCAATTTCTTCTGGCCTCAACCAAGAAAAAGCCACAATTTGGGCCCATGTTAAAGTCTCAGTTTCCTCTGTCTTTGAAGTTGCACATCTGGATCTATACAGGATGGCACTTACTCTCGTGTGTCCAGCTTCTTTTAAGATGCACATTTTTTGTATCATTCATCTGCATCACTGTGGGTTTCAAGTCTTGGTGCCTTGTTTTTGACTAGTATTCAATTATATGTATAATTTCTATGTTATGATTTATCAGTTGTTTCTCTAGTCAATGGTATTTCACCCATAACTAAGATAAATAAAACTTCTTTGAACATTTACTACAAACCCTTCTTTTCATAAGGTGGTTGCACTATTCAACTTTTAAGTTGAAATTTGTTGTTGCTTGGTATAATAGTTTCTGACCAAACAGTCAGAAAATAAAACAAGATATGTGTTGAGGCGACGTCTCTATACCTTACCATTGACTACGACAGGGCTCCATGCTGTGTCCTAGAGCTTACTTTTGTCAGTGGCTTATGTGTTCTTCCTATGTTGATGGAACTGTGAGTAAATGTGTATTTATTCTCCTTCTAACACAAAGAGTAGTCTGATATATGGTTATTCAATGCTTTTTTTCAGTTAACAACCTATCTTGAAGTCTTTCTATATTGATAAATAAAGATTGCTGCTTTGTGTGTAAACAGTGCTGTATGGATGGCTCCCTCAGATTATTGCTAACAAGTTGTGATTATGCAAATCATTGCCACAGAACTTTCATACATCATTACAAATATATCGAGAATTAGTTGTGTAATTAAATTCAAGTGGTATTTTAATTTTGGGGGGCCAGGGCTTTGATCACTTTATAAACGTTTCAAAAGGGATTAGACATATTGCATTCTTTGAACAATACATTATAACCCTCCCTCCTGTACACTTGCTGTCAAAATGCAGTATAATCATTCCCAGACATTTCAGACTCATTATCCTCAGAAATCAATGTACACCAACCTCACACCCTACATGACATCTGGCCAATGTGAAGTCCTCCTCAGGACCAGCTACCTAATCTTTGCAAATCAAAGTGTGGAGCCTTTTAAAAAAAGCAACAACAACAAAAATATGTGGAGCCTCGTTAGTAAGAATTTCAAGGCAGTAAGACAGAAGGATTAAAGCAAGCATTGGGCTTTCTAGGCTTGTGGGCCTCCGTAGCTGTGTAGGTAGAAAACACAGAGAAGGTGTCCTTTATTGTAAGCCTCAGAAAGAACAATAAAATTTTGCTGATTCTGTTCTTTCTTTTACCTTAAACACTAGGGTAAAAATATTTTACTATATTTCATAATATAATCATTACTTTATTATGGGTCAGTAAATTCAACCTTTTAGGAAGGTAAATTATATCTACCGTTATATACTATGACTGACAACCAAGGTCCTCCATGCTTTCTCCAATAGAAGAATTCTAGACAACATGACTGCAAAACACACAACTCTTCTGCTTCAAGTCAAACCTTTTAATTTTAATCTTATACATACCTGCCTACCACTGTCCCTCCCTCACATTATAAATAATTGAACAACTGCATTGATGGGAAGGAAGGCCAAGTAGAGGCCAGTGCTAAAGTTCCCATTGAATCAATACACTCAAACTGAATTTAATGCTTATCTGAGCACCCATATCACCTCCTAACACAATGCCTATTAAGAAGTCTATTTGCCCCTCCTGGTATGTGGAGCAAGAGAAGGGAACTTTACAGAATGCTTCTGGATTATTATAAGGCTCATCTTCATGGTGCCCTTTCCTCTAAGAACCAGAGTTAGGAGAGTGGAGGTAGAGTTATAGAACAATTTACTGGAAAAAAAAATGGGATGGTTACTTCTAACATAGCAGAAGCCAAGTAAGGAGGAGACAAGAGATACAGAGAGAAAGTTCTAGCAAGACTCTGGTGCTATGTTTACGGCTTTTAGTCATCGTAAACATCAACTGCAGGACCCTCTACTTAGGGATGCTTCACAAACTGGTAGTCTAAGAAAAGGAAGAAGAGAGAGGGAGGGGAAAAATGAGAGATGAGAGGAGAGGGAAAATGGACAACAGGAAGAATGGAACTTGACAAAACATTTAGTAAAGGTGTGGCTGACACACGGTCGCAGTCATAAAGAGCAATCGAGCTCTGCGCTAAGCCGCTCTACACATTGAAGCACAATCGGTGCAATTGAGTTAGTTCTGCCAGAGCTGGATGGAGCTGGACACCTTTCTCTGCTCTTTCACCCCATCTGCTGGATCTGCCAAGAGCTGCCCTGAGATCAAGACACCAGCAGCACCAATGAGAAAGTGAATTAGATAATTTATACAGCTGTGACTTCAGCCTAATCTGCTAAGAAACTTCCTGGGGGCCGTGATAAAATGCACATTCTGATTCCATAAACCAGACCTGAGCCATGAGATGTTCCATTTTTAATAGGACCTCATGGAAGCTGATCCCTGGAGCTAACTCTAGGTACCAGGGCTTTATATCATCAATGACAACTAACGCGAAACCCCTCAGTAAGGTCTCCCAACTGACAGGGAAAGTGGTTCCTATTTCTTAATGAAGCTCCATGTCCACCAGTTAGTTCAATGCACATTCTGAAGAAGTAAATTCATTCAGAGTACTCCTCCAGTTGTTTCAATGGGCTATTCCCATAAAAGTTATCAATTATACCATGGAGTTGATACACTTGGACACCCAGATTTAGCTGGGAAATGCTGTGGTGATCTTGTCATATAGAATATGAGTTTCATTTTAAACAAATGTTTACACAAATCAATGCTTCTCACAAATCAGCAACAGAGTCCCAAAGACTGTGTGGCTTGGCCACGGTCTCATAGCCTATTGATGATAGCAGGGAAGAAAAATCTACTTATGATCCCCGGAGTTTCTTGCTGTCTGTTCACACATCCTGGTTATTTCCCAATTTTATTTCCTTCTGTTGAAATGGCCAGAATTGTATCTGCTACATACTATAATTAGTAAGGACCTATATACGTGCTGGAAGTTACAGAAAGTAACAGCATGCATCTCAGACCAATAGTTTGCCTCCCATGTCTTTCTTTGTATTCTAATGTCACACCCCTTCTCAGTGAAATTAGATTTAAAACATTTCGAAAGATGAAAAAGAAATAATAGACCCTTTGCTATCAGCATCAGTGACGTTGGGTATTCTCATTTTGCCTTCTGTGTCTCATTAACATAGTGCACATTACATTTTAATTGACATTTAAAATCTCCCCACAAAGAGAGTACAAATTCATTCCATACAAAGTAGATGAGTGGGTTATTGATATGTGTGCACTGGGTGAGCGATTTGTTTGCCTAGATGAATGGTCCATCAGTTATTCAGGAACTCAGGATGGCCAAATAGCACATCAAGGGACAAGACCCTCAAATGACTCCTCTAGGCTCATTTGACGTCAAAATTCACTTCAGAGAGCTGAAGTAGTTTTTCACGCCTGACTGAGATTGAAGGGTGTATTTCCAAACTACCCTTTCCATTCCCAAACAGAAAGGCACAAGAGTAAATAAAAAGTTTCCGGGCCTCTGAGGTCTCACCCCGGTATCAGCGTGAGGAGCAGATGAGCAGAGTGGGCGAGTGAAATCATTTGAACAAAACCCCATTATTTACAGATGAGAAATTTATATTGTCAGCGTAATATCTGCAAGGCTAAACAGCCTGGAGACTATATAAAAGCACAGCACCCTGGTGCAGAAGGGCAGAGCTTGGGCGCAGAACACACTCAAAGTTCCCAAAGGAGCTCCACCTGTCTATACCTCCTCTCAGCTCAGTCCCACAAGGTAAGAGGCACACTGTGGGGTGGGGATGTCTGGAGGACATTGGACAGTGAAGTATATGTGAGAACTATGGATTAAAATGTTGTTTTCATCTCTTTATTGATAGGACTATGAAGAACACAGTTGAGGGCAAAGCGTTATTGATCAGATTTATACCTACTTTACTGTAATGAATTCGCAAATTACTTGAGAACTAGTATGGTGTGCTTATAAAAAGAAAGGAAAACAAAGATTTAGACCAGTGCATTTGTTACAATGTGAACAGTATGTTCAAATAAGTAAATACTCTGAACAATAAGTATTTCTGCTTTGACTTGAAAGATGTGTGTGCTACTTTGAACAGAAGGGGCTTTTTAATTTCACAAGAAAATGTGTCCATTACCAGGACTGTAAGGGCAGTTTTTCTTTGTGAATTAAAAGCTTCTCCTTAAAGCTCTTGTTTTATAAAAGAGGATGTTCAATATCATCTTTTAAATATCCAGACTTCTAATAGATTCTCCAAGAATCAAGGCCGATATATGAACCCTCTGTAAGTTAAAGCCAGCATCTTTGGAGCAGAAAATAAACATCACCAATAACTGGCAATATCTTCCTATGAGTTATAAACTAACGGTTATTTACCATATATCGAGCACTAATGGTTGGAAAGAAAACCAAAATAGCTTCATCTGGAATGATTTTTTGCATATCTCTTTAGAAAGATCAGTTAGGTATTCTGAAGTAACTATTAACTTCACAGAGAAAAAGCTCCAATTCACAAATGCCAGCAATGGCATCCGCCATCAAGCATAGTGTTTCGGTAAATTCTAGGGCAGTTATTTCTTAATCTGTGGGTCATGACCCCTCTGGCGTACAAACGACCCCCTCATAGTGTTGCATGTTAGACATTTACATTATGACTCATAACAGTAGCAAAGTTACAGTTGTGAAGCAGCAGTGGAAATAATTTATGGTTGGGGTCACCACAGCCTGTGGGACTGTATTAGAGCGACACGGCATTAGGAAGGTTGAGAACCACTGCTCTACGGACTCCTTATTAAAGGAGATAAGGAAGTACAGAGTGTTTATGTGCCCTATAACACCAATGCATCTTAGGAAAATAAAGTCATCTCTTCTTTCCTAAATCTAAGATTCTTTTTCTAAGACTTTCCAAACAGAGTAATACTTTGACTACAGTCTCCTTTTAATTTTGATTGGAAAATTGTGGTATTTTTTGTTTTGTTTTGTTTTTCAAAAATACCATTCTCCTTTTTTACACTAGCAAAGACAGGGGAGAAATAACTGTAAAATCCTTACTAGATACACTGTTGATGCTAAAATATTTAATTCTCAACAATAATATTAAAGCAATGGATGAATTATTTTATTTCTCAGAAGTCTCTTAACTTCCAAAAAGTGGATAAAGGAAAGTGAGTTGTATCAGGAGGTTGCATTAGAAGGTGTATGTTCTCAGAGTGCTGTCTGTCCAAAGTCTGCCCTTTCTAAACATGAGCAGGCCATCACTGAACCTTCAGGGACTTTGGGCTGAGGAGTTCATTTAGGACCGAGTTGGCATTGTTCAGTCTTTTGCAAGAGGCTTTCCAATAACACAGAAGTGCTTGCTATGACTCTTCAATATTATAACATATCACCATTGGAAGGTACAATCAAAGGCATGTCAAAGCAGCCATTCAGTGTTGACCATCAAGAAGGATGAAAGCATAATTTCTTTTTTTTTTTTTTTTTGGTTCTTTTTTTCGGAGCTGGGGACCGAACCCAGGGCCTTGTGCTTCCTAGGTAAGCGCTCTACCACTGAGCTAAATCCCCAGCCCCGAAAGCATAATTTCTATTATGCTGTTTTGTCTGGTTGGCCAGTTCATCAATAAGTATTTATTATTTCAGAAAACTACCACTCCAGGTAGGATAGCCTCTATCTTCCTGCCAAAGACAGATAGTAAATATGGCTGAGATGTTAAAGAATAGATTGATGTTTTAAAAGGATAATATTTGTAAAATCCTTATTCCAAACCAAATGCCACTTGCTAAAAATACTCATTTAGTTTATTTATGGCGAAACATAATGAAACGTGGGCTGAAATTCTCATGAGAGTTGGAAGGTTGCAGCGAGAAACCTGTGACACACTGTGGACTCAAGGTTTCAATTCATTCTGTAGAGACATCGTGGCCCACATCCATGCAGACCTACATCTTCATCACCACCCCCCTGGTATCTTTTGGTTTCACAGGGTGTCCGTTTTTGACAGACAAGAAACCAGGTGTATGCTACAGTGTCATTAATAGGAAATATCATTTCCTAAACTGAGTATAATTACCAGACAACCAAGGGACTGTGGGGCTTCAAAAGCAAGCACTAATTTTCCCTAGGATACTAATCTTTAATTTCTTAGTTGCGATTGTTCAAGTTGCCAGGAGCATTAGTTCTTATTGCAAATTGCTTGTCTTTAAAATGATTTTTTTCCCTTTAATTTAGAACAGGTCAAAGCACCCTAAAATACCTCAAATCTGTTGGCCGCTTTATAATTACAAAGTCTAGACCAAGTTACACTATTTAAAATATAAATGAATAATACATCTGAACCGACAGCTGGTATGCCAAGTTGTAGCCCGAGGCGGCTTTAAGATGGTTGAAATGCAGTATAATGTAAATGCTTGGAAGTGAAGGACGATTAATTGAAAGCCAGACTGATAGTGAAGGGGTGGTGTTATGGATAAGATGCCACTCAGGTTAACCATATGCAACATATCATCTACAGAGGGTATTTCAAATGCTTATTGTGGACACGTTTATTTCAAGTCTGGAAATGAGCCTTCTAAACATTAACAGAAGTGTCCCACACTAATGAAAAGCCTAATAGTAGAACAGATCCTTTGTGTTATTTTTCCCTATCAAAATTCATCGAGAGGGGGCATATATTCTATTTGAATTTAACGTGACATTGGAGCCACAAGCAGGATAAAATAGACAGGATGGCTTTTGTCTATGTATAATATTAACTTAATCAAAATTGAGCTCATTTGGACTGCCTGCTTCCCCATCATCCCCCTACCCCCCACTCTGTGTTCCAACAGGCAGAATAAAAAAATGAAGACCGTTTACATCGTGGCTGGATTGTTTGTAATGCTGGTACAAGGCAGCTGGCAGCATGCCCCTCAAGACACGGAGGAGAACGCCAGGTACTAAACAGTAGAGCAGCCTGTCCCTGTGGTTAGAGTGAGATCTGTGAGAAGCGTGATTGGTGAGTGGGGGCCCAGTGGTTTGGAGGGATACCTTCCCTGAACAGACTGAACTACTGAAGACACAGCAAAGATAAATGTGGGCTGTTCTGGGCTATGAATCAGGGTACATGTGCACCAACAATGGGGTGGCTAGGCTTAGAAGCATGTCAATGGGAGACTACTGTCCTTTGGATTCTTCAGATGCTAATCTTTCGTACACTCTTTTAACTACTTCAACTCCAGTTCCTTTTTATGCCTTTAAAAGTAATTGTCAATATTCTTTGCGAATTACAAAAATCATATATTTTTAAGATGCAAAATTTTAAAATGTATGCAACATTTTTAAGTGTTCACATATCTACTGTCGAAAGGAAACAATTCAAAATATGTAAAACTCGTATCTTACTTTCCTGGGTTCTAAAGATTTTTAAGTTAAGTGTTTAATTGAAATAGCATTGTATCAGTTTGCCCGTCGCTTCCCTCCTAGGCCTTCCTCACTATCTGTATAAACTATAATACAAATATCTCTGAGCTTCTATTGCCGTGAAATATGTTTTTCTCTTGAAGTTATATTGTCAACTTTCTCTTTTATTATGACACTCATTACATATCTGGTTCGTAAGAGCTACATGTTTTTCGCATCATATATAATATTTATTTCCATATTCCTCTCCTACTGGGCATTTAAAGAAGTCTTAAAATGTACCCAGGAAGAGTGCTACATAGGAGGTTTGTCCATATGCATTTTGTGTCACATTTCTTAATATTTTCTGGGATAGATTTCCAGCAATGACATTATTGTGTCAAAGGGAGTGAGTGAGTTTAAACCAGAATTAGTACAAAAACCTTCCTGATTTGCCCTTCAGAAAAGCTGTGGGAGTTCATCTCTCTTCCCATGAGCAGCAGAGAAACATTTTACCCTCTCTAATCCTTAATAATTTTAATTTGACAAGTAAAATAGTATACCATTTGTGGTTATTACATTGATATCCCTGTATGTTTATCATGCCAACCAGTTACATAGGAATATCCACCAGGAATTTTCAAATTAGCAGATGGTGTTTTTTGTCCCTTTCTCCAGTCTTTAGCTACTGTATAGCTAAGTAATTGAGTTTTTTTTTACATTAGTATGTGCAAGACAAATTTGGGGGCATATATCTGCTGCCCAAACAAGAGATTTGGGCTTCTTAAAGTTTTAAAATATTCAAGTCACTCTCTCCTCTGTCATATTAGCATAATCATGAGTAGATTAATTACTTGAAAAGATTTCTTTCATAATGTTTCAGAAAACATTTGAGAAACCTGTTGCTAAATTTCAGAACGAATATCTTCCAATACACTAAAGCTGGTCCAACAAGCAGGTCAGGTCCTTCTAAGCATTGGTTCTCAACCTGTGGGTCATGACCCCTGAGAGGTCATATATCAGATGTTAATATTATGATTCATGACAGAAGCAAAATTACAGTTATGAAGTAGCAATGAAATAGCATTATGGTTGGGGGTCATGAGGAACAATATTTAAGGGTCACAGTATAGAAAGGTTGAGAACCAATGCAGGGCAATCTCACTACTGCACGGGACCTTCTATTTTGTAGTGAAGAATCTTCTCAATAAGCTTAATTATAAAGCGTGTACTCCTGGAGTATTTACCCTTTGAGTACCTGCTCCTACGGTTGTACTTATGCTACTTAATTACTGCCTCTCACAGATCATTCCCAGCTTCCCAGACAGAACCACTTGAAGACCCTAATCAGATAAACGAAGACAAACGCCATTCACAGGGCACATTCACCAGTGACTACAGCAAATACCTGGACTCCCGCCGTGCTCAAGATTTTGTGCAGTGGTTGATGAACACCAAGAGGAACCGGTAGGAGTCTGAAGTTGTTGTACACAAATGCACATTAAGAAATTCTCCTGACTCTCCTAGGTTATCATGCTCACCAAACAGGCTTATTCATTTTGGGTGTTCGTGAGGTTGTGCATGCTACCTTTGTCTCAGCTCTACAAAATTCCTCATCCACACACTGCTGTGACAAAGACTTTCTTATATTTTAAGCAGCAGTATTCTTAGTAATTTTTTTTAAACTGGAAACTGAGTTTTGGAGACCTGTTAGCTCAAGAGTGTAATTCTTACCAAAAGTTAGAGCAAATTCGCAACATGCCATTGAGGGGGTTCAAGTCAATGACTGTGAACCCATGAGGATTATACCTTAGCTGTGTTAACCATTAGTAAAGTATGAAAAACAGATGCACCCATTCTCTTGTAAAAGAAAATTCAAGAAATGCATTTAAAAATCACAGCCCAACTAGTTGCAGAGCATAAAGAAAGAAGGCGGCAAACAGGAACACAAACCCATCATAAGGCATACATTTTAATGTTGGATTTTGTTTGAGGAGTGTTGGGGGCTTTGCTACTTCTAGGCTACTGGAGAAAATTATCCACAAGAGTTTCACAGAGATGGTGGAATTTCACAATTTCTTTGGAGGATAGCCCACATGGGAAAGGGAGTTATGCATACCAAATAGCTGAAGAAATCTAAAAATCAGGAAAAGGACATAGATGTGTCTGGGTGGAACGAAAAGAGGAGGAAGAGGGGATGAGAAGAGTAGACAGGATGCACACATATCCTTGGAGTGAAGAGTACAGCAGCAAAGAAGTGGTCAGAGCAGACCTGAGGATTGACAGCGTCCCTGATAGTGATTTATAGGTAAGGCACCCGAATTGTGTGAAAACACAAATTTATAGACTTGACAACAATTGTTCTGATTTTCTGGAGTGGATATCATACAATCTGGGCAAACTAACACTAGGCGACCGACCCATAACTCAGCTATTTGATGTCTGTTTAAGATGAACCTTCCAAAAGGGCAATGTACAGCGTGGGACTCTGCAGGCTACTTGTTCTGTTGCCTGAGCTCTTCCACACGCTTACAGCTGATAAGAGCCCACTTTGCTTCTCTACTGCTAGAGCATTTACTTTCTTTAACCCGTTATCATGCGGTTCTTCTCATAATAATTCAAGGCGGTCCTTCGCTTTCCCTCAAATCAGTTAACTGACTCTGAGCAGACGTTCATTCATAACAAGTACCTACTCTGACTGTGAGAAACATGGCAGAGCCAGACAGCTTTCCTGTCCTGAGATAAAGCCTAAATGAAGCTTTAACGACCACAGCAGGAGGAAGCCCAGGTGGAAATGGCCCCTGGAAAAGGAAAGAATGGTTTAGTCTCTTTTAAAATGGCATTAGCCTCTCTCCACAAAGTTTCAAGCCAGATCATTAACGGAACTCAAAATAACTTTATAAGCACTCTCACCTCCCAAACTTTTTAGCGCTCTTGCCGTTCAGTCCTGAGCCTGAGGTCTTCACGCTTGTCAGGGAGAAACACATTAACAAAGAGATGAAGCTTCATTCAACACAACTCCCACATTTCTTTCAGGAACAACATTGCCAAACGTCATGATGAATTTGAGAGGCATGCTGAAGGGACCTTTACCAGTGATGTGAGTTCTTACTTGGAGGGCCAGGCAGCAAAGGAATTCATTGCTTGGCTGGTGAAAGGCCGAGGAAGGCGAGAGTAAGTCTCTGGTTTAATATCTGATGATTTTCCTAGATGAGAAATTACAAAGAAAAAAAGACTATCCTATGGAAATGCTATACTAAAAACTTAATATTTAATGAAATGGTCATAGTCTGACTTGAAGTTGCATATGCAGTCAACTTGTATTCATGTGTTAATAAAATTCAAACATGTAATGACATTTTCCACAACCAACCATGTACTCAGCCACCACAAAGTTAGCCATACAATGATCAAGGTGAAAAGGGAGAACAAGTTTCTTAGTTGCTGGCTTAGCCTTAATCACACACCACTCCTGAACCATCTCATTTTCTTGTGACCATTTTGATTTGCATTTGAACTGAAGTAGGAGAAAATTTATGTTCAGCTCTGATTTTTAAGTGGAGTTAAAACATGCTTGCTGAGTAGACTGAAATGAGGGAGAACTAGTACGGGTAACTGACGTGTACGCGCTACCCATCAAACCTACAAACCCAGTGGTGCATCTTGATGGAGCTCTACAGTCTGTAGCTGATTTGTAAGCGCTACCCATTATGCCTGCAAAACCAATGGAGTGACTTCATGGGTATCTATAGTGTGTAACAAATACCAGGAATTACACTGTGGTGAATGGGGGGGGGGGGAGCTGAGATTTTAAATCCCTTACTGCTGAGTTTTGCAAGGCTGCTACTGTCTTTCCAGAGCACGATGTACTTGTGTTGAATTTCAGAAAAACTAATAGTTTAAATAATAAGGTACCATGGGTTACTCAAAAAGGCTAACCTACGTGACTTTCGTTTCAGGGTAGAGAGAGACACAAACCTTCTAGCATTTAATGGTCTCCACCTTGGTGGGCTTGTATGAGGGCTTTTAGTGAAGCCCCCAAATTTTTATTCTCTACCACTCCCACACATATCACCAAGGCTCAGCAGTTCACACGAATTTATTTAAGATAAACACTGACTCCAAGCCTTCTTTGCTTAGCTTCCCGGAAGAAGTCGCCATAGCTGAGGAACTTGGGCGCAGACATGCTGATGGATCCTTCTCTGATGAGATGAACACGATTCTCGATAACCTTGCCACCAGAGACTTCATCAACTGGCTGATTCAAACCAAGATCACTGACAAGTAAGGGTTTTTTAGTTGATTTTGAAATCTAGTAAAACTTTCATAAATGTAGGTTATACAGCGATTAGCTGCTCCTGTGTGTGGATGACTGATGTAATGGGTGTCCTATTACTTAAGAGTATGCAATCGTATATAACTTTTCTATGAAAATTTCTATCCACTTAGTTACTCTCTAAGCGATGCCTGTGATAGATCAAGCACCAGCAAAATTGGTATGGATGAAATATGGAGAAGAAATAAGTCATTACACATTAATATCACATTAAAATTGCTGTAATTTTAACACACCCATTAAAATGTCATTGTATGTGGCATTATTTACTCAATTAAAAAGCAGAGCAGTGTGCCCGGATGTAACTTAGTGGTATAGTGGTTTCCTAGCTTATGTAGGGTCTCTGACCCAGTCTCCAGCACTAAAAGAGAAAAAACAACAAAACAAAGCAAAAACAAAAAAGAGAAAGGCACAAGAATAAAAATTCAAGTGGAAATGTACTTTATTGATAAATCTTATTTTTATAATTTTTTTACAAATACACGTTTTTGAAAGATTTTTAATATATCATCCTTAAATGAAAATTAATTCAAGTAAAAAGGCTGAGAAATTTACTGATAAAGAGATGGATAAACAATGTTTATTAAATGACATTGAAATGTCTTCTGGATAAATTAGTTATATCACCTGGTTACCATAATTATTCTGAACAATTCCTGCTTTTGTCCTCATAGGAAATAGGAATATTTCACCATTCACAACCATCTTCACAACATCTCCTGCCAGTCACTTGGGATGTACATTTGAGAGCTATATCCTGAAGCTATACTGCTTTGCATGCGGACGAATACATTTCCCTTTAGCGTTGTGTAACCCAAAGGTTGTAAATGGAATAAAGTTTTTCCAGGGTGTTGATAAAGTAACAACTTTACAGTATGAAAATGCTGGATTCTCAAATTGTCTCCTCGTTTTGAAGTTACCGCCCTGAGATTACTTTTCTGTGGTATAAATTGTAAATTATCGCAGTCACGACACCTGGATTACAACAACAGAAGACATGGTAACCTGGTAACCGTAGTGGTGAACCTGGAAAGAGAACTTCTTCCTTGAACCCTTTGTCATAAATGCGCTCAGCTTTCAATGTATCAAGAATAGATTTAAATAAATATCTCATCCTTTGTTATTATGGTCTCCTTTCTCTTTATTAGTCCATTCTTCCAGAAGCTCATTCTTTCTCAGCTGGTGGCCATATCTCAAACCTAATATTAGGAAACAGCTCCATGCTTTGGATGGCCGTGCAGTACTCTACCATGTTGAGCTAACGCTGAACAATCAGTTGGTCATGTCAAATATTTATTTATGTTTTGTCTTGGTAAAAAAAAAATGTCATCGGGCAGCATTAGACTCAAAAGACAATTCTCTCCTGGGGCCAAACAGCCTCATCCACTTTTAAAAGTCAGGGGCCTCTCAGTTCAATATTATGCCTACACACACACACACACACACACACACACACACACACACACACACACACACCATAGCTCAATACATAATTGCTTGAGCTCACACACCCTCCTTGTATATTCAGACATCTATGCATTTGCTTCTGCTTTATTCATTCACTCAGTTACTGATACAGCAGACATTTGAGTTTTCCCACAATACCCCAATCCTACTCACCCAGTTCTGCGATGGCCAATGTCTTGACTGTGCCTGATGCTGGTTGGCAATGCCTGAGATTTCCCTCTGCTGTGTAACGCCATGGCACCCTCTATTTCTCCATCTCCATGGTGCTGCAGTGAGGTAGATTTGCCCTCTAATAAGATCCCAAAGTTTGTAATTTAGTAATTTACTTGTATAACTTATCTGCAGCTGTGAATTTGGGGTAAAAAAAAAATCTCTAAACCACAATCGTCTGATGATAGGTAGTGGACAACTTCTCCTGACTTAGAAACTTTAAGACTACAGATATTTAAGTGGGTTGGAGCTAGCAGAAGGATCCCAAGGAGCAAGTTAACTCCATTGGATGTAAGTTTCTCATGTGAAAAAGATTAGAGCAATCTAAGCGTTCTAGACCTCCGTCTTCCAATTCTCTGTATGTGCTTTACAATGAGGCCTCAAGGATCATAGGATCCTGAGACAGTTGTCAAGGAAGTGCTCGGTGCAGGACACTGCCTTTGTCTGTTGGCTTCCCCCAAACCAAAATCCCCCCTTTTCCTCCAAAGCATCTCACAGTGGGATGCTCACAGGCTACACAGAAAACCATTTTTCTCAACGTTGGATTTCTCTCATTTTTCCTTCTTATATGTTAATACACATGTGTGTGTTGATGAAGACATTCAACTGGTAAGGAGAACGAATGATATTCCCCACAATTCTAGCTAAAGCCATTCAAGACAATTCACCTTGTTTTCTTTGACACAAATTATTCACTTGTACACCTATGGACCTGTAGGTGACTTAATAGGCTCCACGTGAAAATACATGTGTGGTGTGTGTGTGTGTGTGTGTGTGTGTGTGTGTGTGGTGTGTGTGTGGTGTGGTGTGTGTGTGTGTGGTGTGTGTGTGTGGTGTGGTGTGTGTGTGTGTGGTGTGTGTGTGTGGTGTGTGTGTGTGGTGTGGTGTGTGTGTGGTGTGGTGTGTGTGTGTGGTGTGGTGTGTGTGTGTGTGTGGTGTGTGTGTGTGTGTGTGTGTGTGTGTGTGTGTGTGTGTGTGTGATTTATAATGTCAAACACGGGACAGCACCTTTGTGTATTTTCTAGTTGGGTCAATTCCTTCAGAGTGACAGAATACACTCATACAAAAAAGGGGTGTGCGGCGGTGGGTAGGTTACATTGAATGGCTAGAGTGAAGAAGGAAACAGTTTGAAGGTCCACAGGAGTCAAGCTCAAAAAGCTGAAAGAGACCAAACACAGCTAATATGAATCTACCCTTATGATCCGGGGCAAATTAAAGTACAATGAAAAAGGAATCAATAAGTCGTTGTGTGTATGTATAAAATAACATGGAGGTTGTGATCTCAGCTTCAGATAAATGAGAAATGAAGGAAGAAAAGGATAAGGAGGGCACTTTACAATGTTACTGTGATTTGTAATGGAAATTTAGACCCTTATTAATATTTATGTATGTAATTGTACATTGTTCACATCTATAAAGCAGATCATGTGCAGATTCTGGGAGAAAATACCTGCAATGCCACAGTCAGAGACCCTACACTTTGTGGTCTAAGATGAAGAAAACATAAGAAACAGAAGACTAAACCATTACCGAAAGACTGTACATGGACTAACTCAGGGCTCCAACTGCATATGTAGCAGAGGATGGCATTATTGGGGCACCAGTGGAAGGGGAAGCCCTTGGTCCTGCCAAGGTTGGACCCCTGGTGCAGGGGATTGTGGTAGGGGGAGCGGTAATGGGGAGTGGATGGGGGAGAACAGCCTTATGTGGGAGGGGGAGAGGATGGGGGGTGCTTATGGACAGGAAACCGGGAAAGGGAATTACATTTGAAACATAAATAAAGAAATATGTCCAATATAAAAAAATAAAATATTTTCTCTATTATAAAGAAAAGAAAAGAAAGGAAAAGAAAAGAAAGGAAAGGAAAGGAAAGAAGCAGAAGAAATGAGCAATGCAACCAGTAAGATTTTGCAGGTTTAGGCTGAACTATGAATTCTGATGGGAAAAGCTGCTTGATCTGCAAGAACACCCGTAACAGTGGCCCCAAAACAGTGAAACAGAAGAGGGTCTCAGCCGCTGCACTGGGCTCTCTGGGGACATCAGGTGCAATGAAGGCCAGAAAGTAGCATCTCTTAAAAGCCTTTGTGCCTGCACACTAAAGTAGATATTAGCTCTTGAAACAAATATATCAAGAACAAATTTCAAAAAGCTAAAGAAAAAAACTAAACTAAAAAGAAATGAAAGCTAAGATAGATGTTTTAATAAAGACAAAATTAAAGCAATGAGACACAAAACAAATGCACCCCATACTTAACTCGGTTACTCCTTTGAATGGAAAGTATGTCAGACTATCCACCTGACTACAGCCTTCCTCTTTTTTAATTCTTTTATTGGTATTTTTATTTATTTACATTTCAAATGTTATCCCTCTTCCTGGTTTCCCCTAAGAAAACCCCCTAACCTAATTCCCCTACTCCTGCTTCTATGAGGGTGCTCCCCCACTCACCCACCCATGCACTCCTGCCTCCCTGCCCTGGCATTCCCCTACACTGGGACATAAAGCTTTCACAGAACCAAAGGCCTCCCCTCCCACTGATGCCAGACAATGCCATCCTCTGCTATATATGCAGCTGAAGCCATGAGTCTCTACATGTGTACTCTTTGGTGGTTGGTCTAGTCCCTGGGAGTTCTGGGGGGGTCTGGCTGGTTGATATTATTGTTCTTCCTATGGGGTTCCAAACCCCTTCAGCTCCTTCCGTCCTTTCTCTAACTCCTCCATTGGGGACCCTGTGCTCAGTCCCATGGTTGATTGCGAGCATCCACATCTGTATTTGTCATACTCTGGCAGAGCCTCTCAGGAGACAGCTATCTCAGGCTCCTGTCAGCAAACACTTCTTGGCATCAGCAATAGTGTCTGGGTTTGGTGTCTGCATAAGGGATGGATCCCCAAGTGGGGCCAGTTGGGGAATGGGGCCACCCACCCTTCTCAAAATTTTAACCCAGAATTGCTCCTGTCTAAAGAAAATACAGGACAGAGTAGAGCAGAGACTGAAGGAAAGGCCATCCAGAGGCTGTCCCACCTTCCTTACTTTTTTTTAGGAGAAAGGTCAAATGCCAAATGAAGAATAACAATTGGGAAATAATTATCAAGGAAAATAATTTTCCCAAAGTTTGAACTTACTTGGACAACTATATTATATAACTTGGCTCTTGTTTTAAGATATAGGTTCTCATGTACCCCAGGCTAGCCTCAAACTCTATGTAGCTGAGGATGTCCTTGGTCTTCTGTTCCTTTTGTCTCTCACCAAAAGTGCTGGGGTTGCAGGCCAATGCAATCTTACCCAGATAATGAAGTGCTTAAATAACTTCAAAACTTCACGAATTCTAGGCAATTTTTTTTCTACAAAGTTACATCCCCAGTCCCAAGTAGTTAGTAAATGTTTTTGATGTGGAATCTCCTGAAACTCAAACTGGCCTTGAATTTCCTACATAGACATAACTTTGGATCCCGCTGCTACCTCTCTCTCCAGGTTGATTATATATCTAACAATATATATATATATATATATATATATATACATATACATATACATATACATATACACACATATATGATTACAGGTATGGGCTAGCTTGCCTGATTTATGATATGCCTTAGATAGAACCCAGGAGCTACATTTCCAGCTCCATTTAAAAGTATTTAAAAGTATAGAGTGAAAAATAATCTTTATAGGAAAATATAATTTCTCAATATTAACCCAAATACAGAGAAGCGATCTAGAGTTCATTAATAAAAATAAAACCTCTCCACCAAGCATTTTATCTTGTCTGCAATCAAATGCTGCTTAAATCTAAATGAACTTGATTTATGAACACTAGTGCAATTAAAACAGTAAGAAGAAAATCTAACTGGATATTAAAATAGTGTGTGATGACCAGGGAAAAATCATGCTATCAAAGTAAAACTGGCTTTACATTTTAAACTCCTTTAACATAATTCATCATGTTAATAGATTCAAGAAAATCACAATGGTATCTCCACCAGTAATAAAAGTCAATGGGCAATATTAAACTCATACCCCCCATGGAAGAATAATCAACAGATACTTTTAAACATTATATATACTTCAGCTTACAGTTCCCACTTAGCAGGAAGAATCCCCCACAGAGTCACAAAGGAGAGATACTTGTTATTTTGACTGTGATTTAATGTTGTTTTAGAGGTGTTAGGAAACATAGCTTAACAAGAGAAAGTACACAATAAAAAGAGAGTAGAGTGAAAATACATCTACTTAAGAATGTATCCGTGTATCTGGCAAAACAACAAAAGAATCAGTGGGAAAAGTACCACAAACAAGGAGACAATTTAGCATGTGGGGAGAACATAAAATAGATATTAAAAATAATAACCTCCAGGTAGAAAGGAAACCAAAGGATACAGAGAACACAGTCAATTATCATTCTATGTGGTAGCTGTGCTCCACGAAGACACCATAAATACCGAGCTACCATTCCTGTCAGGACTGCAGACTTAATTTCTCGCCAATCTCTGATAGCATTTTGTCAACTAAAAAACCATTTTCCTTGTACAAGTTTGTTTGCCAATTTCCTAGGGAAACAAGCCAGCTCTGTCACCACTGAAACCCGCTCTTTCACATAACCCTTTTCCTGAACAGCTCTTAGCAGGTATTTAAAAAAAAAATCTTCTGCAGCCTCTTGATAGTGGAGCGTGCTTCCTTTACCTCCATTCTCAGCATCTCCCATGTCGCATCAGCTTTCGAAATCTGCAAGGCAGCCAGCCCTTACCAAGAAAAAAAACGACAGTTTCTTGATCCTGAATATCGGGACTTCACTGTTCATAACTTCCATTATGGAACGATGCTTTCTAGCCTGGTGCTTTTCAAACGATTAGCGGTCATTTCATGAGCTCGCAAACGTGGTCACTTGTTGCACTTAGGAACACAGGCAGTAGCACCTGAGCCCTGTGCCTGAGCACAGACATGAACAGAGACAGGAGCAATGAAACAACAAAACCAATGTGGCAAGCGCTTTATTCTTTGAACTCAGCCTAGGGAACTCTGTTGGATGACTCAAAAATTGCACCATTTACCATGCCTGTAAATGGCCGTGGAAGTGGTGCGGGTATCGCTTTTCAGCCTACAAACATACTTCAGAGAGAAGGTGGGTTTGTGAGTAGGGAATCGAGGATGAATGAGTGTCTACTGTGTTTAAAACCAGATTAAGGAGGGAGACATCATTCCCAAATATAGCGGTTTCCCACTGATTAAAATGAACCAAACTGAAGGCTAATGCCACCCAACTGAATAAAAAAAACTGAACCAGCTATTAAAAGAGACATTTTATACATAAAGACATTTGAAGCCAAAATAAAGAAATAGAATTTTTTTTAACATACAAACACTATTGCAAAGACACTTGTGGACTTTCTACAAGGAAGAAGTCCTTATACAAGGATACAAGCGGTGGAAGGAGAGAACTGACTCTGAATAGCTGTCCTCTGATTTCCACACGAGTGCTGTTGTATGTACACACACACACACACACACACACACTCACTCACAATCACATGCAAAATAAATAAGTTGAAAATTGATTAATTAATAAAATAAATTAAAATCAAATTAAAAATATTTAGGTGACAACAGAGCTTTTGGTGTCACAAGAGGAGAGGGACGGAAGGCCTGTGAGGGCCGTGGAGAACAATTGTGAGTTGTGCTCCTGGTGGCATGAATGGGAAGATGTCAAGTGAGGTCTAGCTCAGGTTGCTCCCACTTGGAACTTGAATCTGAAACAAAGGAGAGTCTTAGTCTTGGTGATGAAAGAGAAGTGCCCTAGAGACCTAAGAGTCAGAAAAAAAAAAAAAAGGAATGGCCATCCTCTTAAGCCAAGATTCTGGGAATTGGAAACAAAAGAGTGGTTGGAGAGCCAGAGAAAACAATCCCTAAGGATTCAGAGATCAACAGTGGAAATAATGGAACAAGGGGTGTCTGTTCAGTGGCGACATTGGATGCTTGGATTCTAGCAACAAGTCATTGTGAGCTAGCATAAATGCTGGCCTAACAGCAGGCTACTGAAGACAAACTTATAGAACAGGTACTGCTCATGCTGTTGACTGACAAATGGTCTGGATTTAGTGTGATGAAAACGTGCTCATTGTCCTCAGATGTCATGAGTTAGTCTAGGGTTTGGAAGTAATGAAAAACAAAGAAAATGGCAGGAGGGGAAGGGCAACAGACAGCCCTCTCGTTCCGTAGGCCTTTGGCCAGCAGCTTCATGGAGTCTCAGAGGAAGGAGCATGGTGGAGTTCCTCCACTGAAGCATGGTCCAGCTTGGGACTGACTATAATACAGCACAAGAAAAAATGGAGCAGCTCTCCTGGAAGCCAAAAAGTGAGGATTAATGGACAGTAGAAATCAGTGAATGAGCTGAATCTCCTCCCGGACAACAGAACAGGGGTCCCATCCCTGAAACCAAAGTGGGGGAAAGAGAGACGAGCTCCTGCAAGCTTTCTTTTGGTCTACACCTCCCCTCCCCCCCCCCACCACGCACACACATATATACATACACAGTGGCATACACATGCCCATACAAATGAGTAAACACATTTATTAAAAACAATTATTCATTAATTTTCTTTCAAAAATAGAGAAAAAGAAAGGAAAGCAAATCTCAAAACTAAGAGAGAAAAAATGAAAAAATAATGTACCAGTTGTGGTGGTGCATACCATTAATCCCACCACTCAGAACATGAATTCAGATAAATCTCTATGAGTTCCAGGCCAGTCAGAGGTACATGGCAAGACTCTGACAAACAAACAAATGAGAAAAAAGAAAAAAAGGTGAAAGTTAGTTCTGTGAGTAAATTAATAAAGTAATAAACTTCTAATAATGTAAGAAAGGAGCAGAAATGAACCCCCCCCCCCGCTGTAACATGGGTGAAAATACTTTTATAAGGATTTTACCTGAAAGGAAACCATAGATGAAAGGGGTTTGTGAACATAAATGAGAAGCCCACATCGGAGACTGTCCCAGCAGAGTATTAGAGGAACAGAGCACAGGACTGTGAACTACCTTAAATAACCTTGCAATAAATCACAAAGCCTCTGATGTCTTCCCATTGACAGACATCAGAAGAATGTTTGCATGATCATCTCAATAGATACAATGAACTCGTTTGTTGACATTTAAAGTGCATTCATGATCGTTGAGAATTTAAACGAAAATAAATCATGTATAAAACAATATAATATAAACAATAATCCTGAAAGGGTTGTGACTGCCTAAAAAGAAACAAAGATGTGGAAAAATACTTGCCTGTCTAAAGGGAAAAGGGGAAAAGGTCTGGGAAGCTAAATGAGTTGGGAAATAACTATTTAAATAAGAATTAAGACAAAAAGAGATGGTTGAAATCGACGAGCAAATGCACTTGAAAATCTAGATAAAATTTGTAAGACATTTAATATATTATTTCGAAATGATGCTAGTAGAGACGTTTTAAAAGTACCTAAGAGTCGACCAACTTTACAGATTAAATGGAAGTATCAAGATGGGGCTGGAGGTGTAGCTCAGAGGTAGAGTTACCTGCCCGGCATGTTTGAGCCCTGGGTTCCCCAGACCGCAACAACCAACCAAGCAAACATTTCACGAGACAGGTACCAGGTCCAAGTGAAGTTTTTCCAGATTTTCAATAAACATGTGACTGTGCGAATTGTTCTAGGTTTTAAAGGAATATCTTAAATATTGTAGCTATAACACAAGTACTGTGTAGAACTAACAATTTACACAGAACGTGACAAAGACGAGAACATGAAGAAAATCACGGAGATTAACTTCACTGATGACTGTTGATTTTAAGTGGAGTTCGATAGCACTTCTGAAGAATTCACAGAATATCACAATCAGCTGATTTTATTTCAAGATTGTGAGGGAGGTTCACTACTAGGAAATCCACTAATGGCGTGTTCTGATAACAAGCCAAAACAGGAAGTTCTCAGCATTACTCCATATCCAGTACATCCGCCTGAAGTAGAAAATAATACCATTCTTCATAAGATGTGAGTGAAAATGGATTGCTGCATTATGTACTAACATCAAACCCACAAGAGGCAGCAGACACACAGTGACCAAAGGGTGAGCAATTAGAAGGATGATGTGTTCTTGGTAGTAGCATGAAATGGAAGATTTTGAAAAATTGCTGGGCATTTTGTTAGATGTTTAAATATATACCTTATGAAACCTAAGAGTAAGTAAGTGACGTAACCCATAGGCTACTGGCTGATTGAGTCAAGTTATATGGACAAAATGGAGAACAAAGTAACCATAAAATGGACTACCAAGATGGCTCAGCATGTAAAAGCACTTGCTACCAAGCCCGATAACCAGAGTACTATCCCCAGAACTCACTTGGTGGAAGGAGAGAATCAACTCCCACAAGTTGTCCCCCTGACCACCTACCATGACACATGCCTCTCCACTGCTCTCCTATGGTGCTTTGAATAGGAACAGCTCTGTAGACTCTTGTGTTTGAATGCTTGGTCCATAGGGAGTGGCACCATTAGGAGGTGTGGGCTTGTTGGAGTAGGCGTGGCCTTGTTAGAGTAGGTGTGGCCTTGTGGAGGAAGTGTGTCACTGTAGGGTTGGACGTGGAGGACTCAAATGCTCACAGTTCTTTTGCTGCTGACTGCAGATCAAGATTAGGACTCTCAACTCCTTCTCCAGCACCATGTCTACTTGCTTCCCACAAAGATTATGTTGAACTCTGAATTGTAAGCCAGCCCCAGTTAAATGTCCCTTATAAGAGATGCCATGGTCATGGTGTTTCTTCCCAGAACTAGAAACCCTCACACAACCACACGAGTCTATAAAAACAGTCAAAATGATGTGAACAAGGACATTCTCCATGGTTTTCTTTCTAACCAAAACCTAGAAACAACCGAAGTCCAGTAACAGGAGAAAAGGGCAAATCTCATGAAACCACAAAATGGAATATTACAGGGCAAAACTCACACACAACAACATGAATAAATCCAACGAGCCATGTGTCACAAAAAGAAGACAAACACAAAATAGCGTGCACTGTGTGGTTCCACTTATCTAGAGTTTAAGAATAGTCCAAAGTGTACAGTGGTTTGGTGATAGATTTGTGGTTACCTCCGAGGATAGGGATTTGACTGGAAAATGGGAAACCAGATTATTTTCTGAAGGGAAGGGATGACTGGGGGACAAAGATAAATAGTGATTTGTCTAAGTATGTAGCAAATGGCTGAGGCCAGGGGCAGATCTGAAATAGCCTGTGGAGGGGAAGCTAGCTGAATTAATGGGCATTGGGAGATGAGCAGCAATGGGCCAGAACCCAACCTAACAGCCTCCTCTTCCAAGAGAACAGGGGAGACCCTGATTTTAAGCTTTTGTCAATTTTCATGGTGTAACTACACCCACCAGGGCAGATCTCAAACTAAATGTGGATCTGGCAAGAGGTGTGCATTTGCCTGTCCCTACTGTGGCAACCAAGACACCACACAAGGGGATGAAGAAAAGTGACTGATGAATGTGGGCCCTGAAGGTTTGGCTTTAAAGCCGAGTGGAGTAGCTGGACTACTGCAGTAGGAAGCAGCCATCACTGAGAGAACACTGATTTCGGAACAGTGGGACGCCTCTATACTTTGTAGCACTGTACTACAAAGACGATGATTTTAGAATAGTGATGATTTTAGTATATGTTAAAGCTACTGGCTAACAGATGCATGCTCCTTTAATTACACCTTAAAAGGTTTGGTAACTTTTATTTTTAGCTTAATTGCTAGGCTTTATTGCTTGTAGAAGCAAAGAACTCCCTTATCTGGTAATTCTTAGCTGTGAATCCAACACAGAGCCTCTTCAAAGTAGGATTACCAAACACTGTTATTTCTATGTGATTTAAATCACATTTATACAAACTAACTATAAATATGATTTATAGTGGAAAATGTTTATGTTTTAGGTTTTAAAATAATAACAAAATGTAAATACAAAGAAAAGTTACAAAACAGAAATATAATAATTATGATATTATATAACGATACAGAATTTTGCGGATCCAAGTGTTAAAGATTTGAGTGGCGAGGACAACAATTCAAGTCTCATCTGTTCTCTTTTCCTCACTCCCAGAGAAGATTCCCAAAATTAGTGTTGATGGTTTTCTTTAATAATTTATGTTTAGACTGCCTCTATACAATGTAAACTAAATGACATACAAAACAGCATATGTGCTTTGAAATTCTACCTAAATTGTACTCATTTTTGCTAATTTATTTTGACATGCTGGGAATAAAACCTAGGGACTCGGGCATGGTAGGCAAGTACTAGGGAGTACCCTGAGTAGAGTATCATGTTTTCATTGCCTTTCGGAAATATTTAATGTTTTAATATTTAAACCATATTTCCAAATATTGATCCATTATGATTCTCATATATCTAAATTAATCTTTTTATTAGTATATATCACTGCATTATGGGGATAAATCACTTTATTCTAAAATTGAGGAATACCTCTATTCTGTGAGAAAAATATATTAGGATTATAAATAATGAAAGGTTACATATTTAAGATTTGGGAAGAGTAGATATCAGCCAGGAAACAGATAATGTATCAGAAATGTTAATCTTCAGCTTCCGAAGTCTAATTAACTTCAGGTGTTTTATGTTCCATTTAAGATACAAGGTAAGACATTTTTACATTAACAGCAAAAGGAAATATCTCTAATAGAAAATGACCAAGATAGTCAACAGAGAATCCATAAACACAAAAATGAAATCACATCACCAGCAATCAGACAAATGCACAACGAAGCATGATGCACATAAAGGAGATGGGCCAAGCATGATGACATCAAAGGCAAGAGGAGTGGCCAGAAAGTAGGACCTGCTGTCAATAACCAATGGGAGTACGAGTCATTTCATATATGTCTGAGTGTTTAAAGTGTATCATGATAAACTTCAAAACAAAGAAAACAAAAAGGGAGAGGGGAAGGAAAGGAGGGAAAGAAGGAGGAAGAGAGGGAGGGAGGGAGGCTGGCTGGCAGGCAGGGTGCTATGCCATAGTTTGTGTTGGCCAAGAGAGGCTAATAATCCATGGATTTTAAGTCACAGTTGGTAATTCTGTCTAGGTTTTATACCTCAGCTCCTCCCATCAACATAAATGGCCTCCTAGCATTATGTGTGCTTATGCAGACTGTATTCCATCCCTCTGTGTTCAACTATGCCACAACACACAAGACCTGTTAGAGACTCAACGTTTTAGCTCATCTCTACAGCACGTTTCACCTTTTCTCACCATGCTTTGGTTTCTCAGATGCCTTTGGGCTCTTTCTTTCTTCCTTCCTTCCTTCCTTTCTTTCTTTCTTTCTTTCTTTCTTTCTTTCTTTCTTTCTTCCTTCCTTCCTTCCTTCCTTTCTTTCTTTCTTTCTTTCTTTTTTTCCTGGAAAGAAATTAATGTTGAAACTGAAGACAAGCAGTAGTTTGAGAGGCAGTTCAATAACTCAGATGAAAAATAACAGCTTGAACTAAGAGAGTGAGAGCGGCGAGTCAGAAACAGTAGGGGAAGTGCTGTGGTACCAGGAGGCAGCAGTTTCTTGGGTTTCTGGCTGAGCATCTAAACAGTAAAAGGCTCTGAAGAGTAAATACTTAGCAAGGAGCGGTGTTCATGGCTCAGGAAGCTGTAGATTTGGTTTGGACACAGGAAAGAAATGATGCCCAGTTGATCTGAGACTCCCACAGGAACATAAGCTCTGTGTGTGTGTGTGTGTGTGTGTGTGTGTGTGTGTGTGTGTGTGTGTGTATGTGTGTGTGTGTTTAAGGTTCTGTCCTGTCATAAAGGAATCATCAAGCAGAATTATGATCATGGACTACAAAGAGAGAAGAAAGTGAGAACAAAGAACAATATGGACACCATGGTGGTCTTTAATGATTGGCCATGAAGAATAGAGGCGAGAGTGTGGTAAAGTATGTGAGAGAGATGTAAGAGTGCAGTCTGATAGGGCGATGTATGAATATTTGAGTAGCGATGGAAAATGAGTGAACTTATTGACTTTTGAAAGGGAAAGTAGCTCATTAGCAGAGCCAGTGGGTATTTGTTGGTTATTGGTTGACTGAATTTGCCATCGTTGGTTTAAGATGAGAGAACTGCAGGAGTCCCCTAGCTTCTGCAGACCTCATGGAAAGCACAAGTGGAGAAGGTAACGTTAAAAATAAAATGTCCTCTTCCCCTTCGAAGTGACAGCATGGAGAGATAAGAACAGCACAGAAGGGAAGCCATGTCCCTCCCTGCCTTACACATCAAACTGCACAGGTAATAAAGTCCCTACATAAGAGCAATGCAATGACAGAAATTTCCACCATGCAGAGTTCAAACCCTGCTCTGTTGATTGACTTGACTTCCCCCAGGGAAATCACAGGTTCCTGCTGAAACAGAGAATGCCTGCTTCTCCCTGCTCCTGAGATACTTTTGAGTGATCCCAGTCACTTTTCGAACAATTGTGATTTTTTTTTTTGATGTTTGAAACATTTTCATCTGACATGTGGAACAAGTACAAGGAAGGCATTTCTAGGAAACCAGGTTTATTTCCCCAAGAGTCACATGCGTAGTGACACATCTCCCTTGACAGTGCTCGATGCTTCACAGGCTTCACAATTTTGCACTCTGTCTAGGGACACAGAAGCCAGCGACACAGCAGGCCAGCATGATACAGGGCTAGTGGCTCAAATATCAGCTTAGTGAGCACCTAATTGTGTGGCCTCGAGTCTGGAAGCCCCAGAAAAGTGACCATTCTAATCCCTCTCTTGTGCCTCTAGTGAGGCAAGATGAACCGTTCCAAGCTCGTGGAGCAATGCCTCACAGAGAACTCTTCATAGGTGAAAAACTACTAGAAGAATTACTTTTAATAATCCATAAGAAGCAGTGAGTTATTGATCTTCTGGTACACACCTGTTACTTTTGTTACAGCCTTCTATGCTGGGGAGATGAAACTAATAAACCTTCACAGCCCTAAAGGTCTATAAAATAAAACCTCTACGTTCAAGACAAGCAGACATAGCCTCTTCATACATGGACACTGTTTCTTTCTGTGCTGCTAACAGATTTTCGACACCTTGGCCCTTTCAGAGAACACTAATTTATCCCCCTTACAATTCTCCAAATCAGAAGTCAAAATCAAGCCAGACCTAGCAGTGCAATCCTGTAATAAAAAGGGAGGCTGGGGCAGGAGGATTATAAATTCAAGAACAGCATCAGCTAGAAATGAATTTGAGGCCAGGCTGGGCAACTTTGAGATCCTATCTCAAAAGGTAAGAAGATGCCTAAGGATGGATCTCAGGGACAGAGCATTTGCCTAGCACACCACGGAGCCCTAATTTCAATGGCGAGTCCTGAAAGAGAGAAAAAGTAAGTCAGCTAAACTGCCCGCGCGCGCGCACACACACACACACACACACACACACACACACACACACACACACACACACACACACACACACCCTGGCTGAAATCTAGGTAGCAGTATGGTGCTGTTTTCCACAGCAGTTCAAAGGACTCAGTGTCTGCTTATCCAGCTGTGGAGAGGCTCCACTGCATGGTTTGTGGCCCTATCCATCTTCAAACCTATCACCCTAACATCTGTTCCCCCCTTCCTCTCTATCTCAGATCTGCCTATTTTATCGTCACATTTGTATCTACGCTGGGCTTGCCTGGATCATCCAGGATTTTCTCCTCAACTCAGACTCCTTCATCGAAATTGTGAGACCCGTTTGACTATTCACTTCCTGGTGGTCAGGACAGGACACGCACTTCTGAGAAAGGAACCAATACAAATAAGAGCGATTCCCCCATTGTAGCAGGTTGACAGTGAACAGCTCGGGATTTACTGCAGAACAAAAATCCACAGGAGGAACAAAAACAGAAAGGTTGCGGTCTAGGCAGCAAGGTAAGGGTGCTTCGCCGTCCATTGACAGCTGATCTAGACATGAGCGCAAGCGCAATTATCAGTTTTCCGCAGGGTGGTGGTATGGCAAAAAAAAAAAAATTAAAAAAAGTAAATTACAAAAATAATAGGAGGGGGAAATAAGTCTCCTGAAAAAAATAAAGACATTGTGACTGTGTCGCTTAGGAGGGGAAACAGCATAGCTCTTAATAATTAGTTGCAAGGGTGTGAGATGTGGGCCAGGGATAATTAGCAGGGGACTCTGATCATGTGCTCCCCACATTCGCAGCGAGCTGACAAAAAGAGGAAGTGAGCCAAACTGCAGCGAGAAGCTGGTTTTTTAAAAGGGAAGTTCTTGACCATGAAGATCAGACTACCACGGGAAGCTGTGTAATCTCTATCCTTAAAGAGCTTTAAAAATAGTATAAACAGCCATCTGCACAAGATGGTTTATGCATTGACCTTCAGGAGACGGGCCCGATCATCTCATGAAGTCCCTTCCAAGTGTGGGATTCTATGATTTAATCAGTATGTGATTTTTCTCAGCTCTACATTTTGCGAGATAACCAGCAGATGGGAGCCACAAATTCCCCAACATCATACCAAAATCATGGTTCCTCACACTGGTAGGGCCCAGGCGAGCTTGCCAAATTGGCATCCATTGAAAAAATCATTGAAGGACCCACCTCAAACATTTATTTATCTCCTTGTGGGTGTCTGGACCACCCATGTCCACAAAATAGAGATAATCTTTATACCGATTGTGTGCATTCAGCTTTTGACTTAAATAAGAAGTCGCATTGAAAGTGGGAGTCTCATTTTTGAAACCTGAAACAACAGCTCTCACAAAATGAAGAAGGGATTTACAAATTCCAGCTGAAGGAGAAAGGAGGTCCCGTGTCAATTAGGTCCCGTGTCACGGAAGTGTTTTATAGAGTGCTCGAGCCTTATTTGCTTTCACTTAAATAACAGGAACTTCTCATCAGTTCTTTGGGCATGTATGTAGCGCTTACTATTGCCCACGTTCAGTACAAAGCCGCAGGGAGACAAACACCATCCATCCATCACAGAGCTAGCTTAGTCTCTCCCAAAGGAAGAGGCCATTTTTGTCACGGAGTCAGCAAAGCAGTAGCAGGATGTGGGATACATGATGGAGTGATGTCAGTAAAATAGTCCAAGTCCGAGAGACCTTAGGGGCTTAGACTTGTATCTGAAGGTCAAACCGAAGCCAGGGAGGAAAGAAAGAGAATAAAATGTTTTCTGGAACATTCGGGCTAGCCCGAATAAGTGTCGGGTAAACCCCACAAACTGGAATTTGAATACAGCTAGTGCTTAAGGTGTAGAGGGAAAGGTAAAAGGCCAGTGGGGAGAAGGAAAAGACCCAGAAGTGAGGGATGCTGAGAGGTCAAAGAGCTCTCACAGGTCATACAAAAGAATTCAGACTTGGCATGGAAGAAATAGAGCTACTGAGTGATATTTAAAAAAAAAAAAAAAGGCTGTCCCTATAGATGGTTTATTGAGTACACTTCCGAATCAAAGGATAGGAAGGCATTTGTATACGATTCACCAAATGAAGGGTCCTCGGGCAGGTACTGAGATATCAAGGAGAACTCAGGCTGAGCACAGCAACAGCCACTGGGTAGGACACATCAGGATACCCTCCCTTTACCTCCGATCCCTGCTCCTTAGACTTCAGCCCCTTGCCCCCACTTATTATTCAGACCCTCAGGTTTACATTCTTGGCCACCTGAAGCTTCTACATCTTGAGCTTTCACTCACGATGAGCCGGGAACACACTGGTCCCATTATCTCACTGGCAGACCCAAAGTCCAGTGAAGGGGACTAACGCTGTGACGTCCACGGAGCCTTTATCGGCGAGAAGACATACATTATAGCAGGGAACTACTGCTGCAGGCGCGTAATGGACAGGGTGGACTTGTTCACTGAAACCGAAGGGCTGCTTTGTAGATTTTCTCCCGTGTGAATGTAGGACCTTTGGTTTTGTTTGATGGGGCAGATGCAGACAGAGGATCAATGTGGAGATGGGCAGTGTGTGGCGACGGTCAAAGTGTGTAACTCCTCCCTGGAGACTAGGAGAAAAGACGCAGTCTGCGGTCATCCCAGGAACTACTTGGCCACACTAGCAACAGCTGAGGGCAAGCGGCAAGCCTCCCGCACCTCAAGCCAAAGAACAGGTTTCTCCAATTGTGTTCTTTATTCAGAATTTATAACGGCTGGCAGGTTCTGCTCCCATATATGAATTTTCAATCAGCGTGCTTTTATTCAAATTGTTCTTTTGTTTCATTGTGTTACTAAAAAAAAGTATGACAGGTTGGCATGCTTGTTTATGTAAATGTCTGGAACTGTAATTTCTTGAACGCTAACTACAGATAATTACACAGACCACCTTAATCTCTGAGGACCTAACAATCACCTTAACAGCACTGAAATTAGACTTTTCCTAAATTAGTACTGAAGAAGTACGTACGAAATATTTTATTAATAAATAATTTACCTACCTCGAATCTTTGAAGAAATTTATTTTTTGCGAATGGAAACGAAAAAGAACAGTATGTATGCAGTTATATTGATAACCACTAGATGGCACCATACATCTTTTCTTCCAATTTTCTCTTCAAAACTAGCTGTTTTAGAAAAAAAAATGTGTTCTTTCGGGTTAAAAAAAAAAGGGAAGAAAGAAAAGGAAAAGAAAAAACGAAAGAAGCCAAGGTATTTTTTTTGCAACGCGTATTGAACATTTATTAGTGTCGCTGCATATTGGTGAAGGTGTCTATACTTAAACACCACTTTCAGGTATGCAAGGCTATATTTCCCAGGAGATATTTTTATTTCTCGATCTTTATTATCAAACCATACTATTTTTTCTTGTTTTCCAGTACATTTTGATATTGTTGTAATCATTATTTCCCTTCAATGATGTCTTCATTTCCATAATCTTCCTGACCTATAATTTTCCCAAACAAAATGCAACTTCATTTAATTATGTTAAAAAGGAGAACACGAATTTTATTTAAATTCTCAATAAATTTTAACAATAACAGCAATAATAAAAGTACATGCAATTTTGGAGGAAGCTACATCTTCATTATATTTTTGTCAGTAATAAAATGAACACTTTTGAATCAGTGATATACATATTTTTGCAGCAGTGAACGTGTGTGTAAACTAAATTAATATTTTGGGAAGGTTGTACTCAAAGATTCATTGTAAAAACTAATAATGTGGGATGAGTGCTCATGTAAAATAGCATAAGTTTTCATTTATTTGTATAACTCAAAGGCAATATTTTATTCCATGTACATAATGATGACCACTGATTACCAAAACAGGAAACAATTATTAAAAGGGGTTAAGAACTACAGCAGGGGGATTGGGGATTTGGCTCAGTGGTAGAGCACTTGTCTAGCAAGCGCAAGACCCTGGGTTGGGTCCCCAGCTCCGAAAAAAGAAGAAAAAAAAAGAACTACAGCAGGCATAAAGTAATACCTTTAACAATAATCATAACTTTGTTTAAAAGAGAAAGAAAATGTATATGCTAGTCATTTTCTCTGGGAAATAAAATTCATGTTTTTAAGACTTCAGAATTCTCTAATTTTCTATAGTGATGTATATATATATGTGTGTGTATATATATATATATATATATATATATATATATATAGTGTACATACTAAAGGAAAGAAATAAACTTCAGATACTTCGTGGAGATTGCAAAAATACACTACTTTCTAATAGAGTCTCACTTATTGGTCAAATTTTCAGAATAATTACTTATTAAGTGAATGTTCTTCCCGATGCCCGAGGCTAGGAAAGCTGCCGAGAAAAAACGGGTCTCTTTGACAACTTTCCTACACACATTCCAGCCACTGCCCTGGGGGGGGTGAACATGCAGGTCACAGTCTGAAAAGCCTCTGCAGGACTCTGTGTCCTCCTCTGTCTGACCTTTCAGCCCCTCCCTGTGAGCGCCCGCATCTTCAACAAGTGGCAAAAGTCAGAGGTTCTTAAACGGTTTTGATGTCAGGAACAACCTGTGCTCTCTTAAATGCTGGCACTGTATTTGTATGGGCAATATATGTTCGTGCTTTAGCATATTCTAAATGAAAACAAATGAATAACTGTTTATTTACTTTATGTTAGAAGAATTCTCCCGCTATAGGTTAACATAAATAATAATTTTATGGGAAAAATACCTTTCACAAAAACAGAGAAAATACAGAAAGACAATGGCCTGTTTTACAGCCCCTGGCATCTCTGATTTCTTCCTGCCTGGGAAGTAGATGGATTTCTGCATTTGCTTCTGCACCAATCATCGTGCTCTCTTCTATGCAGCTTCTAGAACTCTCCGCTACACCCACAGGATAAAAAGAGTAAACAGCAGCAAACGTCATCCTAGTATTATTGTAGAAATACAGATAATCAGAAAAAAAAAGACATTTAAGGAAACCCAGAGGTTCCCCGGTCTCATTTTGAGATTAGTGATTAAGCTAGATTATGGCCACTGAATTAAATCAATCAAAGCCCTCCTTCCTCTGCTTCTTTCTAACATATTTCGCTAAAATGGAAACATAATTTGGGGAATGCAAACAGTGACTCTTCACATGTTGTTCGCTGACATCAACCTAGGGGACATGTTAAACTGGATCTGCCCGTCATGCTGACTGAGATTGTTGACCTCGTCCACACCTCCATTCCGTGCCTGCTACTGTCTGCTTGGTTCTCCCTCGTGATCTTTAAAGATAATTATGTTTCCTACTTTCTCAGCCTTCTACTCTAGCTTCTTGGTGAGTCTCTGTCCCCACATCCGATGCTTTGCAATGCCTTCGGTTTCAAATCTTGGATTTATAGATTGAGGACACATACACGCACACACACACATGCACGCAAGCACACACGCACCCTTTACCACTCATTTCCACGAATATTGTTCTTTGATTCTGACCCTAACTGCAATGCTCCACGACCTCAGTGTTGTTTACTTTTCTGACTAAATGTGAATATTATTCCTTTAGCTCAATCCCTACACATCTCTACACTGACAATCTCTCTGTCTAGCAACCGTCATCAAATAGTGGATTCTTTAGGTTTTTCATTAGCTTTTCCTGCAGCCCCACCCCTCCTACTCTCCAGCTTTTGTATCCAGCCTCCCTTGATGTCTTTGAACTGTGCGCCTGATTGGCTGAACGCAACATTCGCTTGCTCTGCGCCTGCGCTGACGTGGATGACCGTGTCTAGAGAAAATACACTGATGATATCAAGTCAGATGCAAGACTGAATGTGACGAGGAGACCAGCAGTGCTTAGCAATTGCATCAGATTTCCCTACTTGTTAGCTATTCGACTGCCATGTGTGACTATTTCTTGCCTTCTTTTTCTTCAAATTCTAATACCTCATTCATAACTGACAGTTCTGCTTCCTCTGGGTAATTAACTGAAGTCATTACCCACCCCCTTACTTGTGTGTGCGAGTGTTTCACTTCCCTGAAAATATACTTGTTGAGTTGTCTCTGTCCCCAAGACCATCCTCCGTGGTAAGTCCCAGTTCTGACCTACTTAAACCATAACTGCAGGCAAGTTCCTTCTCCAAGTCTACTCTTTCAGCCGTGATCACTTCGCTTTATTTCTCTATCTCTGACTTAGCAAATGAGCTGCCTTTACCTGTCTGATTTTAAGTTAGCGTTTCCTGCTGGCTTCTAGTTTGAACCCACGCTAATCACACGGCCGTCCCCATTTCGTCAGCAACTTCCACACTGCCAACTCCAACGATCAATACTTTAGGGCTTACCTTCCTTCAGATGTTGGCAGCCTTTTCCAGAGTTGTTCTCTCTATCCTTAAAAACAGTCTTTGCTTGGCTGCCAGAACACTTTGCTGTCCTGATTATCCTCTGTGACAGCTCCGAGGGAAGGAGAGAGAGAAGCGTTGGCTGCACTGGAATTTTACAGGTTTCTGTAGTCACTAGAAGTTAGGCCAGAGAGAAAAGCCCTCCAACGGAGAAAACCAGAGAAGGCACACCCGGGATTGAAAGGAAGTGGCTGGCCTTTGTGTGACCTAGTAGGAAGACACTGTCCCTAGAAAATAGTCCAGAGGGCAGATAGATATTGACATTTACTCTCTCTGGACCTGAAGACCAGAGATCCAGGAAAGGGTTAAGGGAGGCGGAGACAATAAGTAAGAATAAAGGCAAAAATAAGAGGATTAGAAATCTCTGCATTATCTTGGTAACCAGATTACGCTAACACCACACATACATCTATTGTATGTGTTATAATTTTAATTAGGTGCTGTCACATTTATTCACTTATTCGTTTACAATGTACTGGTTTTTATCCCAATCATGTGAATGAAGAAATTGAGATTCACCAAGCTAATGCAGCTGTTTAAAATGCTATGCGGCATCCCAAGAAAATCACGAAGGATGACCACAGCAGTCACATCTCCAAATGGAAATCCTTGCCAACAGAGTGAGAAGCACCAGATGACTTGGTCAAAAAAAAAAAAAAATCAAGTGCTTAGAGCTTAGGACTGAGGTCCAGGTCATGTGTGAGCTGAGGGCTAGCTGGTAAGTCATGCGTGTGTCATGGAACTCAAGAAGCAAATGAGCTAAATTGAGCACACGTGGAGGGAGCCCGTACGTCATGGAAAACACTTCTGTGTCCTTTACTTCTGGAGCTAAGAGCACTCCACCCTGTCTTGATTAGATGTTAAAGCAGCCAATTCCATCTGCATGGGAGTTACTTGACTGAGGTATAGGGGTAGCAAGAGAGAGGCTGGGTTTTCTGTCAATCAACCCGTAGATTAACTGCAACTCCAGGCTCCGTGGGAGATTTGGCACTGCCTCCTAGAGTTGCTGGTCCCATGTAGGAAAGAGGCAAATGCTGAACTTCACGTGATGGGCATGGGTGGATGAGTGGGAGATGAGATGGGACTTTAAATAGTTCCTGGAAGTGCACAGTCCCTGAGAAGCCAGATAAAAGAACCCACAGTTTGGGTTTTGTGCCCACTTGTTGCTTGTGATTTCTTGTTGAGTCTCAACTGCTTTAATGTTCAGGTATGACAGGCGTCGAACAAGTGTGCCCAGGGACCTGCACTACTCCCTGTCTACACATGTGCAGTGGCCTTTGCTGGGGACTAAGCATTTGAGCACATCCCAGGACTTTGAGTGTCTGGGACTATAGCATCCTCCAGCCCCTTTGGTAAGAAGACTTTAAAGCTTTCACAGCTCAAAACTGGAACAATTCTTCTCTAGACGTCTTCCTGCGGTTTGATGATCCTCTCTGTGGTCACTCACTCTCTCTACCTTGTGACCTCCGTCCTGATTTCCAGAAGCTGTGTTGAAACTTACTAGTCAGTTTCTAAGTTAAAGCCAGATGTACTAGTACTTAGGATTACCTTTCAGTATTCTGGGTCTGGCAAGTGTTTAGAAATGAGTCTGTCCTTCGGGGAGCTTCAATGAGTATCCTGCAGGGTCTCTGCTGGGCCTGTGGTCCCAGATAGAACTGACGATGGAAGAACAAGGACAGGGAGTTGACCATATTGGGTTGTGTAGACATATCTCATTTTAGACTTCATGATTCACTAAAATGTTCTCATTACCCACCCTTAAGGTCTCACCTTTATGGTTTAATTATCTCCTACAAGCCCTGCTTCCACATGAAACATACCCCAGTTATGGCCGAGCAGACTGGCTGGACAAACCTTTAAGGGATTCTGCAGCTCTCTTATTTTTATTAGATTTTTTATTTGCATTTCAAATGTTAACCCCATTCCTGGTTTCCCTTCCATAAACCCCTATACCATCCCCTCCTTCTATGAGTATGCTCCCCAACCCATCTACCCACCCCTTCCCGCCTCCCCGCCCTGACCTTCTCCTACACTTGGGGTGAGGGGGTGTTGAGCCTTGGCAGGACCAAGGACTTCTCCTCCCATTGGTGCCCAACAAGGCTATCTTCTGCTACATATGCAGCTGGAGTCATGGGTCTGTTCATGTGTACTCTCTGGGTGGTGGTTTAGTCCCTGACAGCTCTGGTTGGTTGGTAATGTTGTTCTTATGGGGTTGCAAATCCCTTCAGCTCCTTCAATCCTTTCTCTAACTCCTCCAATTTGGACCCCATTTTCAGTTCAATGGTTGGCTGCTAGCATCTGCCTCTGTATTTGTCATGTTCTGGCAGAGCCTCTCAGGAGACAGCCATATCAGGCTCCTGTCAGCATGTACTTCTTGGCATCACCAATACTGTCTGGGTTTGGTGGTTGTATGTACATGGGCTAGGTCCCCAGGTAGGACAGTTGCTAGATGGCCTTTCCTTCAGTCTCTGCTCCAAACTTTGTCTCCTCATTTCTTCCTATGAATATTTTTGTTCCCCCTTCTAAGAAGGGACTGAAGCATTCACATTTTGATCATCCTTCTTCTTGAGCTTCATGTGGTCTGTGGGTTGTATCTTGGGTAATTTGAGCTTTTGGGCTTATATCCACTTATCAGTGAGTACATACCATGTGTGATTTTTTTGTGGTTGGGTTACCTCACTCAGGATGATATTTTCTAGTTCCATCCATTTGCCTATGAATTTCATGAAGTCATTGCTTTTAATAGCTGAATAGTACTCCACAGTGTAGATGTACCACATTTTCTGTATTCATTCTTCTATTGAAGGACAGCTGGGATCTTTCCAGCTTCTGGCTATTATAAATAAGGCTGCTATGAACATGGTGGTGCATGTGTCTTTGTTGTACGTTGGAGCATCTTTTGGGTATATGCCCAGGAGTGGGACAGTTGGGTCCTCAGGTAGTATTATGTGCAATTTTCTGAGGAACCACCAGACTTATTTCCAGAGTAGTTGTACCAGCTTGTAATCCCATCAACAATGGAGGAGTGTTCCTTTTACCCCACATCCTTGCCAACATCTGTTGTTGCCTCCTGAGTTTTTGATCTTAGCCATACTGACTTGTGTGAAGTGGAATCTCAGGGTTGTTTTGATTTGCATTTCCCTGATGGCTAGAGATGTTCAACATTTCTTTATGTGCTTCTCAGTCATTTGATATTCCTCAGTTGAGAATTCTTTGTTTAGCTCCATACCCCATTTTTTAATAGGGTTATTTGATTCTCTGGAGTTTACTTCTTGAGTTCTTTGTATATATTGGATATGAGCCCTCTATTGGATGTAAGATTGGTAAAGATCTTTCTCCAATCTGTTGGTTGCCATTTTGTCCTAATGACAGTGTCCTTTGCCTTACAGAAGCTTTGCAGTTTTATGAAGTCCCATTTGTCAATTCTTGATCTTAGAGCATAAGCCATTGGTATTCTGTTCAAGAAATTTTCCCTAGTGCCCATGTGTTCAAGGTTCTTCCCCACTTTTTCTTCTATTAGTTTGAGTGTATCTGGTTTTGTATGGAGGTCCTTGATCCACTTGGACTTGGGCTTTGTACAGAATGATAAGAATGGATTCCATTTGATAAGAATGGATTGATCTGCATTCTTCTATATGCTGACCTCCAGTTGAACCAGCACCATTTGTTGAAAATGCTATTTTTTTTCCACTAGATGGTTTTAGCTCCTTTGTCAAGGATCAAATGACCATAGGTGTGTGGGTTCATTTCTGGGTTTTCAATTTTATTCCATTGATCTACCTGTCTGTCTCTGTATCAATACCATACAGTTGTTTTTGTTTTGTTTTGTTTTGTTTTATTACTTTTGCTTTGTAATACAGCTTGAGGTCAGGGATGGTGATTCCCTCAGAAGTTCTTTTATTGTTGAGAATAGTTTTTATTCTCCTGGGTTTTTTGTTATTCCTAATGAATTTGCAAATTGCTCTTTCTAACTCTATGAAGAATTGACTTGGATTTTAATGGGGATTGCATTGAATCTGTAGATTGTTTTTGGCAAGATGGCCATCTTTACTATATTAATCTTGCCAATCCATGAGCATGGGAGATCTTTCCATCTTCTGAGATCTTCAATTTCTTTTTTCAGAAGCTTGAAGTTCTTGTTATACAGATCTTTCACTTGCTTGGTTAGAGTCATACCAAGGGATTTTATTTTACTTGTGACTATTGTCATTTCCCTAATTTCTTTCTCAGCTGGTTTATCCTTTGAGTAGAGGAAGGCTGCTGGTTTGTTTGAGTTAATTTAATATCCAGCCACTTTGCTGAAGTTGTTTAGTGGGTTTAGGAGTTCTCTGGTGGAATTTTTGGGGTCACTTAAGTACACTATCTATCATCTGCAAATAGTGATATTTTTACTTCTTCCTTTCCAATTTGTATCCCTTTGACCTCCTTTTGTTGTCTGATTGCTCTGCCTAGGACTTAGAGTACTATATTGAATACATAGTTAGAGAGTAGACAGCCTTGTTTAATTCCTGATATTAGTAGGATTGCTTCATGTTTCTTTCCATTTAGTTTGATGGTGGCTACTGCTTTGCTGTACATTACTTTTTAGTATGTTTGGGTATGGGCCTTGAATTCCTGATCTTTCCAACACTTTTACCTTGAAGGGGTGTTGAGTTTTGTCAAGTGCTTTCTGAGCATCTAATGAGATGATCATGTGTTTTTTTTGTTTTGTTTTTTGTTTTTGGTTTTTTTTTTTATCTTTGAGTTTGTTTCTGTAGTGGATTGCATTGATGGATTTCCATATATTGAACCATCACTGTGTTTCTGTCATGAAGTCTACTTGATCATGATGAATGATTATTTTGATGTGTTCTTAAATTCAGTTTGTGAGAATTGTATTGAGTAGTTTTGCATCAGTATTCATAAGGGAAATTGATCTGAGTTCTCTTTCTTTGTTGGGCCTTTGTGTAGTTTAGGTATAAACGTAATTGTGGCTTCATAGATGGAATTGGATAGTGTTGCTTCTGTTTCTATTTTTGGAATAGTTTGGACAGTATTGGTATTAGGTCTTCTATGAAAGTCTGATAGAATTCTGTACTAAACCCATCTGGTCCTGGGCTTCTTTTGGTTGGGAGACTTTCTACAGCTCTTAATCATCCAGCATCAGTTTTAGTTCCTGGATCTTGGTTCTTTATTTTTCTAGAATACTATGAGCCAGATGCAGAACCAATTCATACTGACTCGCTCCCTCAAGGTCCCTGGTCATTATGGGAAATATCTCTCTGCCCTTTGAATTCTGGAACTAGAAGCGCTCTAGCCTGCCTGGAGTTGATATGTAATGTGCTCATCTCAGTCTGAGTGGAAAAAGCAGCTCTTCATCCCCTCCTTTCTTCTCTCCTGGGAGCTTCCCCTGGACTCTTAAGAATGGGCCATTCCTCTGAGGTTGCCCTGGGCCTGTTAGAATGCCTCCCTCTCTCTGAAAGGCTTCAGGGGTGTTCAGATTGGTCTTGGAGAAATTTATCTGTAACTGATGTGCTAAGGTCTACTAAATAGATTTGGTAAGCCACAGAGTCCCCTGCCATGTTTGATCTGTGGATAATTTTATTTTTTATTTTTTTGAAAAAGATACCAATACTCCTAGTGACTGCAATCATAACAATAGAAAAATAAGTTAATAAACGATATATTTTAGTAAAATAAGATTTTTCATAAAAATTAAAGATAGCATTTTATATTTCACAGTTTTAAGGGTTGAACCCAAGTGTTCTGCCCCTAAGCCACATTCCTTCTGCAGAATTTCTTCAGTCTGCTGCCATCACCCTCTTCAAACATGTTAGGCTCTGAGCTTCTGAGCATCCCGACTCTGAGAACAGTGACTCAAGAGCCTCTGAGAGGGTCCCAGAGGTGTCTTGTTGCTAAGCTTCGGGTAAACTAGAATGAGAGAGATGTTCTTCCCAACAATGTCCTCCCAATGCCTGGTCTTCGTGTCACCATCTCCCACCTTGGAAGTAGTTGTAGCCACTCAAGTGGTGGAGAGAAAGTTGTGTATGCTGAGATCTAGCTGTGCAATGCTGCATCGGTTCTATCTTGGTGTCTCAGTCTCTAGCTTTAATTTTAAAACTCTATTACACAAGAAACAAAATAAAAACTAACCCAGTAGGTGCCACCTGCAGAAATACATACAGAGCATGTGTGGCAGATTGTATTTTCCAAAAATGGCCATAGCAATATTTATGTTCCCACATATTCTCCCAGAGCCTTGCCATCCTTCCATCAAGCAGCTCAGTCTATTCTCTTCCCTCTGAATATGGAACACCCCAAGCACACACTTCTAACAAATTTCAGTGTACTATAAGTGATGTTGCCCGGCTTCCTAGATAGGGTTAAAAAGAAGGAAAAGCCAATGTAGCTTCTGGGTACTTCTCTCCTTCCCGTTCCCCCTCCCCCTCTCCCTCCCTCATTCCCCCTCTCTTTCTTAGTTATATAATTAGTGGGGCCCAGTGCCATCTGAAAAAAAGCTTATTTGTTTTTTAGACCTCTAAGCCAAAGACCATCTCAGGGTCTTCCCCATCCCAAATCCCTGACATACACACACCTCTGCATATGAAACCTATGTACCTGTGCAGGTCGCGGGTCACAGGTCAGGTCACAGGTCACAAAGCTCATTCTTTCTTTATCCTCTGACCCTGGGAACTCAGAGAGAGGGATTCCAGTCAGTAAATGTCTGCCAGCGAAGGCTGTTGTGGTAGAACTTCATAAACAAGAGCAGCTTGAACAGTACGCATCCCTTTCTCACAGTTCGGCACTAATGGCTGATGTCAGAGTACTCCTTGGGTTGGGGTCTACTGAGCATGCTATTTTCATCTTACATGCAGTCATCTTCTTGTTTTGTCCTGTCATAGGAAGCAAGGGTACAGGGCTCCTTTTTCTAAGAATCTTTTCATTCAATTCTCCTCTATATCCCTACTTGCACATGCCTTGATTTTGAAGGTTGGGTTTAACTTGGGAGCATGAACATTTAGTTCCCAGAACACCCCTTGAATTACCCCTTAAGCTCCAGCATTAACTACCATACATTTAGGTGGGCAAGCATCCAGTTGATTCTAGACTCTGACCATTTAATCTTCTAAATGAAATCCAGACTTCACCAAACAATCAAACAAACAAACAAAAAACCCCACTCCTTCACTATGACCTATCCACAGAATCCATGGACAAACTTATTTGGTTGTTGTTGATTGTGTTTGTTTTTCTTCCTTCACTGTTTTGGAGTTGATACCTAGCCAGAGAAACTAAAAAACATGACTGTAGCAGCTACTCCAATCCAGTCATTCCTGTGCCTCTCTCTCTCTCTCTCTCTCTCTCTCTCTCTCTCTCTCTCTCTCTCTCTCTCTCTTCTGGGAGAACATCTCCTCCATCTCTTGAAATAACACCTGTACCCTTCCCAAGGTCCATAAAATACCCCATGTCTCTACAACAGCCATCATCACAACCCACTAGCAAGAGAGTCCCATGCCCCTCCTGGGCCATTGCTTCCTGAGCCATCACTGAGGCATGTACCAGCATCAAGTCTCAAGCAGCATCCATATGTTTGACCCTCAGGACCTGGGAAATAAGAACTATTTCTTATTTCACGTTCACCAATGAAAATGCTCCCCAATTCAGATTCAGGGTTTCCCTTCCAAGAATTACATCTGTTAATATTGCCAGGAGAGTAGAGTTAGAACTTGTCTATCACTTTTATTGGGGTTTCTATGAAACAGGAGCCTGGGACCTAAACCTCCAACTGATGAAACCCTACATTTTCAGTAATTAGGAGTCACGAGCCATTCTGTAATCACACACAAGCCCTCCAACTTAATGGCTGCTGGAAACCCGTGACTCTGTCCTTTCTGCCTCCTTATTTGAGTGTCTTTGGGAGAAGTATCTCTTGGAATTTAAAATGTCCAACCCAATGTAATTTAATATGCCACAGCATTCTAGAAAAGAAGTATAAAAATAAAAACTCTAACTAGAAGGTTAGGCTTTTTTTGTTAGGCTTTACAAATTATGAAACCATGACCACTGAAGCTCATCCATTATACAAAATGATATGATGAGTTATTTTGAACATGTAGGAATGTTCTCAAACTGAACAGTCTTCTTACCATAGTGAATTTATTCCGTGCAGAACTTGTTGAATTATCTCTTCAGCTTTTGTTAGTCCTCTACTTTGGCTGTTCTAACTGAAGTCATCTTCCCCCTGACTTCGCGTTCAGCTCTATATTAATGCCGGTGCCTCCTTAGAGGCATGTAAACATTAGCTTACATTATGCATCCTCTCTAAGAACATAAATAGTCCCCTTTATTTCTTTTTGTTATCCAGCTGTCAAATAAATGTTAAATTCTCATAAACTTGTTTTCTATATTAAGCCACACAGTGACTATTTGAGAAACATAAACCGTAATAAAAATGAAAATGAAAAATGGAAATAAAACCACAGTGTATTCCCCAAAGGAATCTTGTTGAAAAAAGCTTTTTTTTTTTTAAGTGCACAAGTGTTTTTTTCCCACCCTCTTCTTTTTCCTGAACCGTATCCAAACTAAACCAGGCATGGTCATGAAGAAAGGTTATTACAATATGCTTCTGATTCCCTAAGGAAGCGTTCTTATTTCTAGGATGTGACAATGCAGGAATAAAGATGGGTTACAAGGAAATATAAATTCCTGACCAGAAAACCACAAACCAGGGTTTAAGAAACTACAAGAAGATAACCTGCATACTTAGTGAACATTTTAAGATGTTGGCCTCCCAAAGCTAAGTACGTACACAGTTTTAAAACATATTTGGAATATTTTGACAATCTTCAGCTCTATGTAACTATCCAGTTATGTTTGTGAAATAAAATGGCATGACTTATCAACATTTCTTTTCCTCTTCGACAGCTTGCAAGATGAGCAGCATTATGGCCATTGCCCGGGAGAAGTCCTGAGGGTATACCGCTGTCCCAGGGTTCTTCTGATAGTCCACATTGATTCATGACTGCTTCCAAGGAGAGCTTGTGGTAAATGTATTTCAAAGTGAGCAACGGGCAGGCTAGCATTGTATACCACAATAAGTGGTATCATAGAAGCACACTGGTGCCTTAAAAGAAAAAAAGACGCCCTAGTATAGCTGATGTGCAGCTGAATTTCTAAATTAAAATTCAGCTAATTAAACTGAAGAAATCCCCTTCACCCAAGCTAACATTTCTCAAGCCACACCCCGAGGAGTTAATCTGTGTAGTAATAGCAACATGTTGTAAGGGTGACAGGGAACCTCAAACTATAAACCGTGGTTCTGAGGTTTAACCTAGTGCTTCCTTCAATATCAAATATTTATATCAGCATATTATTGCACCAACGAATCTGTTGTGTTTGACCTTCCTGAAGTGGCCTGTCACAAGACTACCATGATGGCTGGTAGGTCAATATTGTGCCTTGTAGGCCCAAGGACAAGACTAAAACAGATAACAACTCTCAGATACCGAATCACATCATGAGCCCTCTCCATCCCTTTTCCCCTGCAGGATCGATACAGCTTTTCTTAATTGTTTTAGGGGAGGAAAAAGATATTCTTTGGATGGACCTAGTAGGTGTGTTAGCAAAACACTCAATTTAAAAACAAACCAGAAGTGATAATAAGATGGACCACTCCGCATTTAAGAAACCAACACCCACATAAAGGGCCTTTCAAGTTGTATAAGGCAGAATCAACTCTGCACCAAGGTGAGCCAAGTAGCACATGCTGTGGAAGGTCTCTCAGCACCCACAGTCTCTGGGAGAACAAAGGGATGCCAGTGGGATGCCTGTTTAAAGTGGATAATCTGAGCAGAAAAATGGTGAAAGCTAGAATCAAAAATTAGAACTATGTTAGTTAAAAATAAATAAATAAATAGTGCAAGAAGGGGGCTCTCCAGGAATCTCCCATGGTGCACAGCAAGCAATTGGGCCTTGATAGCAACCTTGAGACACTGCCATCCTTTGTGGATTTGACGGCAACCTACACAGTCCCACCGAATTCAGAGTGTTTCATGTCTTTTCTATAGAAGTCTCCAATTGATGTTTGTAATGCCTACTCAAATTGCCCTCGGTAGAATGGTCATGAGAATGCATTGAAGGAGTACCTAGGACATTTATGCTTGCCGTACTTTTAAAGATGCTGAAATGTTTAGGGTAGAAGAGTGCTGTCTTTAACAAGGTGGAGTCAGTCTCTAGCTTGCTCTAATCTAAAGGGATTCTGACATCAAATAAGAAAGAATGTGTGTACTCTAAATCTAGGGTTCTCGACCTATGTGTTGTGACCCTTATGGGTAACAAATCAGATATCCTGGATTATGATTTGTAACTGTAGCAAAGTTACAGTTATAAAATAGCAATGACTTTATGGCCGGAGGTCACCACAACATAAGGAACTGTATTAAAGGGACACGGCACCAAGAACCACTGCACTAGATGATGTTTTTATGCACACAGGATACTGTGCAGCTTGACTCTGTGAACACTGGAACTCCTGCAGGAAGAAATCTGAAAGACAAAATAGCAGATAAGACTTGCTGTCCCTTTGTTCCAATCTGGCCTTGCACATTAGTTACTGGCTGTCTTGTCAGAGCTGAGGAATCCTTGAGTCTCAAGTACCAAAGCAATGACGTCCATGCCTAAAGCTCCCCACAGTTTCTGACTCAGGGCACTGCCAGCACATGCTATGCCTGTGCCAAAGCTCCATTTTCCCTTCTATATCTTGCAGGGGTGTGACTATCCTTTCTCTTGTTCTCCAGCATCCATACAAGGTGGCTTTTGTACTTTGGATACAAAGGAAAAGAAGAGAGGGACAAAGCAAGAGACAAAGAAGTGCCCTACTTGTGAGCTGCGAAGTTTTCTTCCTTGAAAAGAATACAAAGTGCAGGAAAGTGTCCCACTTCTCCTCTTTCTTTGTCTTTCCTTTTCTGCCTTGTCTTTTGGTCCTTTCCTTAAAAAAATCATCTTTTGGCTAGAAGAGATTGGAGAATGGAATGAGGCAAACAGTGTTTCGAGGGGAAAGAAGAAAAACAAATCATGGTTGATGGAGATATTAGAGCCATAGAAATGCAAGGGTCACCTCAAGGAGTCACCCTAGATGTCCATAAACAGATGGATGAGGAAGAAGATGTGTATATATGCAAAACGAACTTTTGTTCAGCCATGAAGAAGGGAACTGTGTTTGCAGTTGATGAAGAGGGCCATGATGTTATACAAAGGCAAGTGTGCGTTTCTGTGGTTTGAATGCGAAACGGCCATAAGCTCACACGCAGGAACACTCAATCCTCCGCTGGTGGTGCTCCTGGTGGAAGCTTTAGAAGTAGATCCTCTCTTCCTGAAGGAAATGGGTCGCTGGGGGCGGGACTTGATGCTTTAGAGCCAGCCTCACTTCCTGTTCCAGTGTAACCAGCCTGTCTCCAGTAGGGCCTCTGTTCTTTCCATGCCCTTCGCCATGTCTTCCCCATCGTGATGGACTGTAAGCTCAAATAATCCCTCCCTCCCTTTAGATGCTTTTGCATCAATATTGTACCACAGTAAAAGAAAAGGCCCTGAGACTCATGCTTTCTCTCAAATGTGACCCCTAGAGGGGAAAAGACGATCAAAGTAAAGGAGCCGGTGAGGCATATGGAAGGAGAAAGGGCGGGAGAAGAGGAGAACGCACTATAGTAGTTGAGTATAATAAAAGTGAACTGTGTGCATAAACAGGAATGTCATAATGAGGCACACTACTTCTGTGATCAGTATATGCCAAGTAAAAATATGCATTTAAAATCAAGCATAAAAAAGGAAGCAAAGTACTTCATGCTGGGACAGTAATAAAGATGCCTTGGGGGCCTCTCAGGAATCAGGAAAACCTTACTGCTACACTGTAAAGGCATAAAAGATTAACTCCTTCAAGGTGTTCCTTCAGTCAAGGGTTCCTTCAGTCAACAGTACCTTCAGTGTGTTCTGCTCCCACGGGGCTATACAGGAGCATGTCTTTCTCAATAACAGGTTCACCATGCTCGTGTGCAGCCACCTCACACTTTTCAGCCATGTTCCAAGGGTGGTAGGAAAGGCTGAGACCTCATAGCATAAGCAGGAAGCAAAGGCCACGATGGGAATGATATTTTTAAACCTCAACATCCACCCCCAGTGACACCCTTTCTCCAACAAGGGCACAACTCCTAACTCTTCCCACATAATTCCACCATCTGGGACCTAGTCTTCAAATATGTGACCCAAAAGGGCGAGGCCATTCTCATTCAAACCACTGCGCATGTCAAGGAAAGCATGCGATGCTCCGGCAGTTCGAACCAGACACGCCCCCAAAGGCTATGTCATTAGAGATGCCTGAGACATGACTATTCTCTAAGGAAATTTTCAGGCAATAATTAGCCCAAGAAATAGGCACCAGTAAAGCCACAGGAAGGCGTGCCCAAACCCTGTGGAGCTCACATCACATCAATGTATCCCCCAGATACCAGCCACAGACTTAAGGACTTGATGTTTGCCCTAATGCATTTCAGTCTCGCGTTGGTCCCACTCTTCCTTTGGGTCCTCATCCCTGCCTTTTGGTTTGGGAATGCTTACTCCATGCCATTATAATCCTCAAAAGAATCTACTTTCTAAAAATGACATCCATGCCTTTAGTCTCAGAAACACCTTCACACTTGGACTTTTGAACAACTCCTAAGATTCTTAGAATGGGTGTAATTTGTATTCTCAGGTAGCCATTGGACTTTAGAAGCCAGAAGAGGAATGTTAGGGTTTGAATAATAAAATGTCTTCCATAGACTTGTGTATTGAACATTTTGGTCCCCGGTGGTAGCACTCTCTGAGGACACTTACCTTGACCTAAAAGCAATAAATCCAGCCAGAAATGGGTTGAAACCTCTGCCATCACAAGCCAAATTAAATAGCTCATGCCTTTAAGTTGTTTTTCTAAGGTTGGAGTAAGGAACCATGAGCAACTCACTTAGTGTTGACTGCATAGTGGCTGGCTCTATGGTATGGAAGCTTGGCTGCTCCGGATGTTCAAGTTGGCTTTTTTTTTCTTTTTCGTATTGGAATGCTTAGAAATAGCTGGAGTTATACACATGATCTCTCTTTTTATCTCTCGTTGTTCCTTGTTTCTTTCCCTCTTTGTCCCACTCTTTGTTCTAGATTGTGAACACTACACACATAACTGACTAGGCTTACTTAAAGGCAACACTCCATGTAGTTAGATGTCTTCTAAATTCCTACAAGGCAAAAAAAAAAGTAAGTCCTTTTATGACCTTGTCCCAGAAATCATAGAGCCACACACCCATTGAACTCTCTCAGCTACAGAGGATAGAGCCGGATCGCTGAAGGAAGATGATCAAAGCCATGGATGCAGAAGAGACTAGTTTCTTGGGAACTGTCTTTCGAACCTGGACAGGATATAACAGGGTGATGTCTAAACTCAAGAATTTCAGAATGGTTAATAAAGCTGGGACTAAGTGTTGTAATCTGATTATTGATTTTGGCTTTGCCTGTGCTTGTAAATATGATGCCACCTTTAAATACCAAACAACAAAACTTAAAATTATAATTGGAAAGAATAATAGTGTGTGGTCTTAATAGAAATGGCCCCTCATAGACTCATGTGTTTGAATGCTTTGCTCATAGGGAGTAGTGCTGTTAGGAGGTGTGGCCTTGTTGGAGTAGGTGTGATCTTGTTGGAGGAAGAATGTCACTGTGAAAGTGGGCTTTGGAGTCTCCTATATTCAAGCTACAACCGGTGTGGCACACAGTTTCCTTCTGCTACTGAAGATCAATATGTAGAACTCTCAACTCCTTCTCTAGCATCATATCTACCTGCATGCTGCCGTGTCTCCAACTATGACAATAGTGGACTAAACTTCTGGAAGTGTAAGCCACCCCCAATGAAATGTTTTCCTTTGTACGAGTTGCTGTGGTCATGGTGTCTCTTCACTGCAAGGACACCCTAACTAAGGGAAGTAGTCTACATAACCAAATACCAGGCAGCAGCTTAAAAACAACCACAAAACAACAAACTCTCTGCTTCAAAAATCTTTTAAACTATAAAGAGTTCAGTTAGAATGCAGAGGACAAAACAAAATACTCTATGTTTATAGCCAATACTGTTTTTCTTAAACACACATGCATGTACATATATGTTCGATTTAAATAAACTCATGTACACAAGACTAGAAAGAATCTTATGAATATGACCAAAATATTGGTTTTTTCTTCTTTATTTCTTTCCAAATTTACTGTAATCAACATGCATTGTTTTGTTATTTTACCTCTAGCATGTATTAGGAACATCCACCAAGGGAAGGGAGGAGTCAGTCTTTATGCTCATACCTGGAGCTTTCTAAAACTACCATAAAATGAGAAGTGTACATGGCCTTTGACAGTAAGACTTGGTAAAGGTGGAAAAGGAAGCCTTCAAGATGGCTGGAGATGACTGACATTCCGTGATCTCAACAATGACGACTTTGTAAGAGTATAAAAAGCAACAGGGGATTTTCTGAATTATTCTATGGGTAGGAAGGGTAACTCAGACAACAGTGAGTCCAAGAACTGAGTCACTGGCCCAATACACACACACACACACACACACACACACACACACACACAGAGAGAGAGAGAGAGAGAGAGAGAGAGAGAGAGAGAGAGAGAGAGAGAGAGGCAACGTTCTGACATAGGTAGTATTTAACACTTCTAACAAAGTTGTATGACCAGCCACATTTCATCCTTGCAATAGTCCTGAAGCACCAACATCTCTTTTTGTGGTTTGGTTTTGTTTAGTGTTTGAGACAAGGCTTCACAATGCAGCTTGGCAGGCGTAGAAGTCACTGTGTAGAGTAGATTGAGTTTGAACTCACTGAGCTCCCCATGCTTCTGCATGTCAAACACTGGGATGAAAGGCCTAGGTACTGATCCATCACTTAGTGCTGGAAGTTGTCCTTATGTCCTCGAATGTTAAAACAAAGAAAAGTGAAAGAGTAAAAGTGACTAAAGCCCTGTATCACACCGCATTCGAGAATTCAGGACGTCCGTTGGAAAACGCAATATTTTTATGCAATAGCAGACACACCACGCTTTCCTGTTTAACAAGTGCATATAAACGGGAAGAGAACATACCTCACTGGCAGGAGTGTACAGCAGCAACCAGAAATAGATGTTTAATGACCTCTGTAGTAACAAGAGGAACAATGACCCATGCATGGCTCCCAAGGCTGAACCTCATTTCTATGTCAAACCCAATAAAATATAGTGTAGATCACGGCTCTAACTCAGGCGATTCGCTTCGTTTTTCAGGTGGAGTTGAAGGTATTTAACCACATACTTCACAGCGCTGCCTTTAAATCCAACTTTCTTTCTTGAGAGGTCTGGCACTCATTCACTTGGTGTCCTTTCTTCTTTCCTTCTGCAGAAAAAAAAATAAACTCTTCTTAAACAGGAATAATCCCACCTGGAATAAAGCAAAACATTGCCCTGTGGGGCCATGGATGTAGAGTGTCAGCAATGATTTTAAGTGAAAGCATTGCAGTCTTTCCTGGGAAACATCTAAAAGGGATCAACACAGTTTCTTGGTCTTCTCCTTCATACAGCAATAATGTAAATGACTCGACTAGAGCTGAAACACCTATTTTGGTGCCTGAAAGACCGCACCAAATAGTGACTGAGGGGCTCATACCAAATGCTATTGACCATGCAACTTCCCTAGCAATTATTAACACTGCCTGTGCCAGATCATTGTGTGTGTGTGTGTGTGTGTGTGTGTGTGTGTGTGTGTGTGTGTTTTAAAAACAATGCTCTGAATTGGGTCAGTGCCTGTTATTCAGATATTGTTCTGTAGCTTACAGCCAAACGTAATCTCACCTAATTAAAAAATAAGCCTCTTATGTGTTATATGTCTCAAGAGTTTCTGTTTCTAAAACTCCAAGAAAACCTCTCTGCTTGGCTCCTCTAAAGCAGTGGTTCTCAACCTTCCTAATGCTATGGCATTTTAATATAGTTACTCATGTTGTAGTGATCCCCCAAACCACAAATTATTCCTTTGCTATTTCATAACTGTAATCCTGCCACTGTTATAATCACAATGTAAACATCTGATATGTAGGATCTGATATAGTGTATGAAACCAAAGTGGGGTCGAGACCCATGGGTTAAGAACCATTGTTCTCCCAACACCATTCTAGAGGAATTTTCTTTCCTCTTCTTCTCAGGCACGTTTCTTGTCCCTTTTCCCCCTACCCTCTTCCCTCTCTATTGTTGACCTCTAGCTTCTATACCTCGTTGTCTAAATTCTAAATGACCCCTTCCTTAGGACTTGTGTGCCAAAGCAGATCCTCTTTGGAAACTAAGAAAAGTAGAGAATAACATTTAGGAGCAAAAGGGTAGGGGAGGAAAATCCAACTGGAAATCTCCTGCATAATCTCTTCTCTATGTAGCACAACTCTTTTCCTTCTAGAAGTGAAACAAGAAAAAACAGTCCAGATTTTGACAAGACACCTTTCCAAATATGTGCAAGTGGGGAACGGCACTCAGATGTCGGTGAAAGAGGGTTTCAGGACTCAGAGAGAGGGGGGACAGCTAAAAACACTGGGAAACGGGCAATGTGGAGAAAGGTAAGGGGCTGTCCCCAGTTCTAATTGACTCCCTGGGAGGGGAACTTCAAGCAACAACCACAAGGAGAGGAAAACAATATCCCTGATGTCAGGAAACTACCAGTCCTAGCTATGTGAAGAAAAAAAAAACTCACATTTTTCACAAACTGTGAAACCAGGGCAGGAATTTAATATGACAGTGATCCTTCTTGCTTAATACAGGTCAGCATTAAGGAAGAAAGCTCTTGAATTGGATGCTCTTGCCTATTCCAGAGTACTATTTAGCCAGGCACTGCCTTAAAAGAAAGCTCGAATCACCCAAGATACAATACACAGACCACAGGAAGCTCAAGAAGAAGGACGACCAAAATGCGGATGCTTCACTCCTTCTTAAAAGAAGGAACAAAAATATTCATAGGAAGGGATATGGAGGCAGAGTTTGGAGCAGTGACTGAAGGAACGGCCATTCAGAGCCTGCCCCCACATGTGGCATATATATATATATATATATATATATATATATATATATATATATATATGATTGATGAAGCTAAGAAGTGCATGCTGATAGGAACCGGATATAAACGTCTCCTGAGAGGCACAGCCAGAGCATGTCAAATACAGAGGCAAATGCCAGCAGCAGACCACTGAACTGAGAACAGGACCCCCCATTAGAGAAATTAGAGAAAAGATTGAAAGAGCTGAAGGGGCTTGCAACCCCACAAGAACAACAATGCCAACCAACCAGAGCTCCCAGGGACTAAACCACTACCCAAAGACTATACATGGACTGACCCAGGGCTCCAACTGCAAATGTAGCAGAGGATGGCCTTGTTGGGCATTAATGAAAGAAGAAGCCCTTGATTCTGCGAAGGTTGGACCTCCCAGTGTAGGGGAATGTCAGGGGGCAGTAAGAAAGGGTGTATGGGGAGGGGAACACCCTTAGAGAAGAAGGGGAGGGGATGGCTTATGTCCAGGAAACCGGGAAAGGGAATAACATTTGAAATGTAAATTTTAAAAAATCCAATAAAAATAAAAAGAAGAAGAAAGCCTGTTGGTTGAGACGTTATAGGGAACTGAAAGCAAGAATCAATATCTAGCTAAGCCTCTTGAAGATATTTCTGCCATAGTTTCTGGCTGGCGCATAGCAGTAAGAGGCTCAGCAGAAATGGATGTTGGGAGGAGGACCAGATGCGGAGTTACTGGGCATTGGCGGCAGACAGTGCGGTAGCCTGCAGCCTTGCCCTCTGCGCACAGGTGCAGGCTGTTCTCAGTGGATTAGAGAAGTGGAAGGGTCTTGAACATATCGCTGTAGAGTGGCTGGACCTCACAGGCTGCCTGAAGGCTGTGTGGAGCTTGCTGCTGGGAGGAGTAACTGAGCTCTGATCCACACCCAGCAGATCACCTGTTTCCTGCAGGTTTGTCTCTCCCAGGGTGGTTTCCTGTTCAACAGGATGTGAAAGCCTAGAGACCAGCAGGCAAAGTATAATTCCTTCCAGTCTGTTTCCTCAGCACAGATACTAGGGCTCTGTCTGCTTCCTCTAGGCTCTACTACACTCACGGAACACCAACACCAGAGCTCACAGACTAGAGGCTACTGAATTAACGTAACTTGCTGAGAGCTCAACCATAAAGAGGGGGAAATCTGAAAGCAGATTTAACTCTGATGGTGGCAACACACTTTGACCAAGTCCTTAGCCCACTTGGACAACCACTTGTTAAAGCAGAATAGACACGAGTCAACGTTTGTACGTTATGTCCCACTCCAGCCCACCAGGAGCATCTCTAAGTCTGTGCCTCAAAAAAAAAAAAAAGCAAAAAACAAAAGCTGCTAAAAGAAAAAAGCCCAATATATTTGCATTGTTTTTACTTTGTTTTCTCATTTTTAGCCTTTTATGTTCACACTTTTATTCCTCTTTTTTTCCATTTAATTATATTTGCATGTTTTTCTTCAGCTCGTAATTTTTATTTTGTTTTCTTCTTTGTTTTTCCTCCTTTATTTCATTTTGTTTTCAATACCTTTATTAATGATAGTTTTTATAGTAATTTTTCTATTATTTTTTCCACTTTCTTTTCATTGGTTGCTGGCGGCAGTGAACTAGAGCCTTGATTGGTTTTTATTGTGTTCCTCTAGCTGGTTTGTTTTGGTTTGTTCCTGTTACAGTAGCTTGCTTTCTTCTCTGGGTGTTGTTGTAGACTGGGTGTCTAAGGGAGGGCTGCCAAAACATTCAACGTAAGGTGTCTTCAGGAGGCTAGACCAGACAGAGAACAGAGTACTGGGAATCGAAGATGAGTTAAGAAACTTATAATCAAGAAACAAAACAGAAAAAAATACCATCGAGACCTTTGGAGCATAACTAGGGGATTAAAATCTCTTAATCCTAGGATTTTCAATCAGTGAAATTATAGCAGAGAATTTGCCACATCTAGGGAAGAAATAGATGTTCAAGTACAGGAATATGCATGGCTAGTTTGTCCCTATCACACCATGCCGAAAGTATAAAGCTACAGAACAAAGAAAGATTGCTGGGAATGTTTCCTCAGATTATCTGCTTCCTCCAGAAGAAAATGAGAAACACCACACTCCTCAAACTATCCTATAGAATACACAGCAAAAGAACATTCCCCAACTCATTCTGATGGGAAAATTGCCCTGAGACATTAGCACAACTGACTCTACATTGGAATCACCATGGTGATTAGAACCCAGCAGGTCACTGCACCACCTTTTCTTCAGTCTCCTTTTGTTATGTTTTGTTTTTGTTTTTTGTTTTTTGTTTTTTTTTTTTTGTTCCTGCATTTCTTTTAGACAGGAACAATTCTGGGTCAAGAAATTTGAAGGTGGGTTGGTGGCCCCATCCTTTCAACTTGGGATCCATCCCATGGGCAGGGACTAAACCCTGACATTATTACTGACGCTATGCTGTGTTTACAGACAGGAGCCTGGCATGGCTGTCCTCTGAGAGGCTCTACCAGCAGCTGACTGAGACAGATACAGATA